>NW_025954286.1:0-131073 GCF_022376455.1 Epithele typhae
TGGTTTGCACACGCTCACTGACGGGTTCTTGGGTGATACCTGGCGGTGGGGAGTGCTTCGAGTGTGTGGGGACGGTGTGTCGGACGGCCGATGTGCGCGTGCGTTTCGAGACCACAGTGAAGGGCGGAGAGCGAAGGGTTGCCACACACGGACAGGACGGCCAAAGGGGCGTGCTGGAGCGGAGCGTCGATGGCCGATGGTCGACAGGTCGAAAGGCGTCGGGACGCTGGGGATGACGGGTTGTCTCGATCGCTGTACGCCCTGGGACGCAAGGGCGTGGAGGCAAGCGTGCTGGGCGAGATTCTGGCGCATCGAGATGCGCCGGTACGCCGTCGATGAGGCCTTGAGGCGTCGCCCTGCTTCGAGTCCAAGCTTAAGGACGGTCAGCTTGCGCCGGGCGAGGGGTCACCGCAGGCGCTCGATTGCGTCATGTGCGCGAGGTCGGACTCCACGTCGAGCGAGCTCGCGCTCTCTCTCTCTCTCTGCGCCGCCTCGCGCTCTCTCATCCCGTCTCGTACTTGAAAGCATCTGGCCGTCGAGCAGAACACCGAGTCCCGCCTTCTGTGTTCCAGCTCTCCATGATCGAGGCCTGAGGTCCGTGCGTCTTCCTTCGCCACCGCCTATGTCTAACGTGAACTGACAGTACACAGTAGCTGTGCATCCGGCACAGTTCGTCTACCTCCAGAACAAGATATCACCAATGCGCTCAACGACGTCCACGCGATACGTGTCTTGCACAATGTCGTCTTGCGCATAGGCGTCATCGACCTCGCGGAGCCAGGGTAGGGCAGGTGTGGTACGGAGATGGATGTCTGTGGTACAAAGATCGGTGAGTCTGTCTCGCACTGGGTGGAGGTACGACTACCAACTCCGCGTCTTCCGTCCCTTTGATTCCGAGGTTATCCTCGCCAAGGTCGACTCCTCGGATGAGGTTGGGACCCGACAAACGTCGTTTTCGCGCCCTTAAGCTCACTCACGCCCAGTCACTGTCGTCTACGTTCCCTTTGGCTACCTTCTGGAACCTTGCGCCTTGTACGTGCTCCTCTCTCTGCCCTGTCTTCCCCGAAACCCATGCCCGTCCGCCCCCAGCGACCCATCAGAGCGAGCACACTTTTGGCTGCCGGGATCGGAAGTGACCTCGTCCCACGAGCTCTTCGCTTCGCCCCTGGCGGAGTGGATGTACATCGAAGCCGCCGGTGTCCTCCGGGTGCGCGTCGAGGCAGATGAGTTCCATGACGATGAGCTTGGACCGCCGAAGACGCGTGAGAGGCTTGTGAAATGCGCCGTTCCCCGTATACCGTTACCGTGAGTGCCTTCCCTGCTTCCCCCTGTCGGCGGAAAACTGCTTATGTCTGGTTCTGGTTCCAGTGGTCGATGTCGAACAGGGAGTTGGCCCGGATTCGTGGTGTGGAGAAACGCCGGCGTCGAAACGACGGATGGTGCCTGATATGTATGTAATCAGACCGACTTGGACGGGATTGAAGGTGAAGTCGTAGACGCACCTAGTTGCAACGTTTCGGCGTCACTGATCTCCGTGAACGATTCTGAGTCTGCCCTTGTGGGTTCAGCCGTTCTTTGCATGATGTACAGTAGTCCTGAGCGCGGTTCGACGCGCTGTATGAATGACATATCCGCTTTGGAAAGCAACAGCGGGTGAGTGCTCCTGCGCGCGCGGGCCGTGTCGCGCGGTCGCCATGTGGAGCGGGACAGACCGATGGGGCGTGCGCCCTTGCCTGTCCTGTCGAGAACGAGCGCCTTCGGAAGCGTTCGTGCAGGCTACGCACTCGTCGCGCGCGCGACCAATTTGGCCAGCATCCTGCTCGTCTGATCTGCATCGATCCCGGTTGGCTCTCCCTCTCTTTATCTCGCGCCTGCCCGAGTGCTGACGGTCTCCCCGTGCGCGGCGCAGAGCCAGTCGACGAGCGACGGCGTGGCAAGATTTCCGCGGAGAACGACTTCTCCGTCGCGGCCCCCGCCCGCCAGGTTCGCGGCGGCGGCGGCGGTGGCGCCAGGACTTGAAGGTATACATCAGCAGGACAAGTGTACATACATCAACCCGGGCAGGAGCCGTGTGGTGCCTTTGAAAGCGTTGTCGCGAGGTGTTAGAACGGCGAGTGCTGGTCAGCGCAAAGGCTGTCTGAGATAAGTGCTCTCGAGGCCCCACGCGAGGATGCAACCGGCGAGATGCGGTGGCGTCGCCCTGAGGCCCGCCCCTCGTTTCGACCGGACCACATCCTGGAGTCGACCACAATCTGGAGCTCATCCGCGTTTCCAGGTCTTCTACACCGTAGCAACCCTGCACTCGAGCCTGGTACCCGACGCAACACCGTCTCTCGTGCGACCGTCTTGGGCCACTCGCCACCCCGTTCTCCGCCGGGCGGGGAACGAGTGTCAGTGGCGGGCAGAACGCCTGATGCGACCCCTGGCCCGATCATCTGGCCTCGCAAGACGAGACGCTTCCCAGCTACCCGGATGTCGAGGACCTCCCCACGTGGTGAGACATTCAAAGTCACTCGTCGCCACGCGCGTCGCGAATCATCCTCCGACTTGCTCTTCCCGCCCCCTCCCCCTCCTCACACTGGATACTCATACCATCAACCGACGCGCACGCCGCGACAGCGAGGACATGGTGTGTCACTTCTATCCCCTCCCCATCGCACTCGACCCTCACATCGACCGGCAGCAGTCGAAAGCACAATTCCTCTCGATAGACTTTCTAATCGTCGGGGCCGGCGTCGCTGGCCTTTCCGCCGCCATCGCGCTCCGCCTCGCAGGGCATAGAGTGACGGTCCTGGACAAGAAAGAGCCGATCCGGGACGTGCGTCGACCACTTTTCTCCTTCCATCCCGCGCTCCACCCATCCTCACTCTTCATCCACCCAACAGATCCAATCCCCAGGAGGCTCCCGGATATCCCCAAACGCGACCCGCTCGTTTTACCGCTGGGGCATGGAGGCAGAGATGAAGCGGCACGGGCTCAAAATCGCAGGCATCAAGATGCTCGACCGTACGTCTCCACTTCTCGCTCTCTCCCGCGCCTGACGCGCTCATCCAACTCGTCCGTCCGCCCGCGCGTCTCAGACACGTCCGGGAAGCAGCTGGGCGAGTGGGAATTCGGCGCGCAGGTGTTCGAGGAGAAGGGCGGCGACCTGCTGACGATGCCCGTGAGTCCGCCCTGCTTCCGTTCTCACCGCCGTCCCCCCCGCCCGGCCCAACTCCCTCTTCCTTTGTCCTCCCCACCAGTTCGCCCGGCTCTCTCGGATTTTGGCCGAACGCGCGGAAGACCTTGGCGCGACGCTTCGCTCGCAGTGCACTGTTCTGTCCATCCAAGCCCACGCCGTTCGGCCGAGCGTGACGCTCGCTTCGGGGGAGATCATCGAGGCCGACGTCGTGGTCTGCGCTGACGGTGCGATGTGGCCGGAGGGGTCGAGTCGGAAGTGGATGATGGACGCGCTGGGCCAGGAGAACGTCGAGAAGCCAACGGGACGGCAAGCGTTCAAGTGCGTACTCCATCTTGTCCCATCTCCTTTCCTTTTGACGCCTTATCTCGCAGCCTCTACATCCGGGGAGATGCGTTGGCGAACATGGCCGACCAGGGACTCGTTGAGGAGCTCCACCCACGAGTAAGTCGCCATTCGCTTGTAGATACAGATCGCTAAATCGGAGTGGTAGGATAACATTTTTGCCTGGATCCACGGCGGGTATGGCGCCGTGGGATGGTTCATGGTATGTCGTCGATGGTCTCCGCCCGCAGACTACTCAAGCTGAACGCATGAACCGTTAGGAAGGCGCAGAGGAGGATAGATCGGACTTTTTCATGTACATGTACACCGCAGATGATGTGGCAGACAAGAACCTTGAGCTAACAAGCAGGGACGCTCTCATCAAACACTTCTGCAATTGCGACCCCCGGTGCGCATCGCGTCCCCTCCTCCGTGCCCGCGCGAACTTACCTCCTTGACCCACCCGCACCAGCCTGGCGAAACTCGCCGAAGCCGCACACACCGTCAACCGCATCTCCATCTCTGACTTGCCCGCCCTCCAGAGCTGGACGCACCCCGACGGCAACGTCATCGTCCTCGGCGACGCCGCCCATCCTCTATACGTGCGTGTCCTCCCCGCGCGCCCCGTCCCGCTCTAGTACTGACCCCCTCCCAGCCCGGCTCCCTATACCCCATCGGCCTCGCCGCCGGCGACGGCGCCTTCCTCGGCGCGCTCTTCTCCCACCTCCACTCGCGCCCCCAAATCCCGCAGTTCCTCGCCGCGTCGAAGACCAGCGGAGCCAGCGCCTCGCCCAGCTCATGGCCGAGCTCGCCAGAACCCCTACGCGGGCACGCTTCCGCCGGGGGTGACCGACGGCCCAGTCGCCGTCCAGAACCCCGCCCCAGCGTCGATGACGCGCGGGAACCGGAACTTCGAGGGCACGGACGGGCTGATCAGCGTACGTGTGCCATATTTGTTTTTTTTTCTTTCGGATGGTGTGCGCACGCTGACTTCGGGGGTTTTCGCGACGCGCCGCCAGTTCATCAACACGGTGTGGGCGTACGATCCGGAGGACGACGCGGAGGCGTGGTGGCAGGAGTGGGGGCTGCCGGCGGAGCGCTCGGAGCGGACGTATTCGCCAACGGACCTCGAGGTTGGGCACGACGAGCACGAGTGAGGCGACCACGGTCACGGGAGGCCGACGGCACTGCGGACTTTGGATTTTACGGACCCAGGACGGCAGAGTATGAATCGCAGGTCGACATGTTACGCATGGGAGCCTCGAGCATTAGATGGCACTACTATAGTACTGATCACACCGACGGCCGGATGTGCTCATCGAGAACGCGATCGACGGCGTGAGGGCCGGGAGGATATATATGCACCAAGTGTCCGACCGAAAGTACAAAGCAAACCCAGCCATCCACCCCTCCACGCGCGTAAAGGCCGCAAAAGCTGCGAACCTACAACGCCTCGCGCGCGCACCGTCATCACGCCTCCCCTTCCTCACCCTCGCCCTCCTCAACCGTGACCGCCATCCCCATCCCGCCCAAGTTCCACTGCGTGGCGCGCTCCTGCATGAGCCCCCAGTTAACCCACCAGTCGTCCGCCTCGTCCTCGGCGTCGTAGCTGAACAGCTGCTCCACCGCCTCCATCATCCCTGGCTCGGCCCTGCACCCTGCAGGCCGTCGAGGCTTGCAGCCCGCGCTCCGCCGCGCCCGCTCGTCGTCGTCGTCCCGCTCGGCGACCCCAGGCGGTAGCGAGAGCGCGAAGATGTTGCCCGACGCGCCTTGAAGACGGACGAGACGCGCGCCTCGCGGATCTCCTGCTCCGCCGAGAGCAGGGTGTCGATCTGGTCGTGTCGGGTGAGGTGCGAGAAGAGCCGGCCGAGGCACGCCGCGTCGCACGTGCACATCGCGACCGAGAACAGCGAGCCGACCTGACGCACCGCGCGCAGGATTTGGATGTCGGGAATGGAGGCGCGGGACGGAAAAACGTCAGCGGTCAGCAGTCCGCAGACGAACGATCGGAGACGGACCGGTGTGGGGTGGGCGCCTTCGCCGATGCACAGGAGCCGGCCGTCGGGGTGGATCCACTCCTCGAGACTGGGGCGGCCGGCTATGGGCACGCAGGTGATGTACGACGAGTGCTTGACGAGCTGGCGGAGGCGCGGGTCCGAGTCCCCGAGCGCCTCGAGGCACTCGTCGATCTCGCAGACGTACGGCCACAGATGGCCCTCCGTTCTTGGCGCGAAGGCGTACAACGCAAACGCGTCTTCCCCGGTGACCGCTATCTGCGGACATCGGCCAAGGTAAAGTCAGCCGTCGCCGTGCCAGCGGCCGACGTCACGCACCATCGGGAAACCCATCGCTCCATGCCCCGAGCCGTACCACGTGAACACTTTGCCCTGCTCGAAGGCCTGCTCAGTGTTGAGTACCTCCGGTGCAACAGCCTATCGCAAAAGACGCACCCCTTTTCGGAGCTGCGCGAGCATCTCCTTGTCCTCAAGTCGTTCCAAATCGGCTTCGAGTATGTGGCAACTGCGAGAGCGCATCAGCAGAGGTGTTCGCAGATCACAGTGGAGCAAGGACACGGCGTACTTGAAGAGCTGGGTGCCCAACGGTGTGCTCTCGTCTTCCTGCTCGAACGCCTCCATAACAGCCTTGCGGCAGACGTTCCCCTCAAAGATATACCCATCGACTCCGAGCACGACGTCGCCAGTGAGGGTTTCGCCGGACTCCAGTTTCAGCGACGGCTTCACGCGGTCAGGGTGTACGGATACGATGGTATCGATGACGAGCTTCACACCCATCTCCGTGGCATGCTCCGCAAGCACCTTGCGGAGCCGGGAATACTGCAGCGGACAAACCAAAACGCTCCAGAGACTCGCGGGGAAGGAATGGGCTTCGATGACTCACATTTACGAGTAGAGTGTCACCGCCAATCTCCTCCAAGATGCTTTCCTCCCACGCGTGGTTCCCGACAATCGAACCTGAGTGGACTTGGGAGGTCTTCAGCCCGTGCGCTCTGGCCAGCAATGAAAGCACTCACAAGACGCGAATAGAGTGCCATGAGACTTGACGGAGACGGCGTGAAGGCGCTCCTTCAGCCCCCAGCGATAGTACATCTTGGTCGAGTTGGGTGGCAAGCGAACACCCGAGTCGTGATTCGTCTGTGGCGCGCATGGACGTTGGGCGAGGGCCAAGACCGAAAGAAGTCTCATGTACACGTACCGGCTCGTATGGAGAGGTGCGGTCGATGACGGTCACGTTGTGGCCCACGCGCCTGAGGGCTATCGCTGCCGACAGCCCACATAACGACCCTCCAGCGATCAAGAAGTCGATGGAGAGGACATCGGTTTTGTCGCCCTGAACGCAAGCACCCTGTCAGCGCCTCGAACGCGTCACACACCTAACCACGCACCATGAAGTCGGGTATGTGGTGCGTTGTCGCTGCTGCCGTCAACGGAGGGGGGATTCAGAGCTCGGGGGGGATCGAGGGCGAGGTCTAGAACATCCAAGGCGGCGAGGCGGCGTACTTTAACGTTCTAGACGACGCGCGCAGGGCGAGAACAGCGCGGAACAGCTGTTGTGGCGGATCAGCCACTGGACAGCTCGCGTGGGGCATGACAGGAGCCTGTCCGGACGCCGCGGATGGAGCGCGCACGCCGCGTGCGTGCTCGGGATTTCCCCCCGACGGTAGAGACGCACCCAGGCAGAGCTCGAGGGAAAACAGTGCAGCTCGTCAGCGACAGGCGCGTCATCGCGCGTCCTTTAGCGTCCGAGGGTGAGATGCCACGGTTCCCCTCATCCCTTGCCTACGCTGACCGTTCATTGCCAAGCCGGTAAATACAATTTGGGTCAAATCTGGGTGATTGTACAACAAGCAGTCCTTACAAGAACATAACATAGACAACAATAAACATAGCGCACCTAACACTTTGTACCCTTGGATTGGCAGCTTCGCCCGCCGGCGCTGTCCCTTCGCCACCAGCTCGGCCGATCATATGCTCGACCGCCTGTTCGTTGATCGATGCAAGCCCCGACGTCGCGTTTATGTAACGACCCACGTCCAGACGGGCCACTCCCAGGTCCAATCAGCGTACCTGAGCCTGATTTCAGTCCATTGGCCCGTCGTTCTCTTCGTCATCCGCGTGCGAGTCGTCTTCACGGCCTGCGCCGAGGCCCCAGCCGCCCATGCTCATCCGTTGCGTGGCTTCCAAATCCGGGCTCCTGGAAGAAGAGGTCAGCGACGCCTCCAGAAAGGCAGTCCGATTGACGAGCGGAGGTGTCCAAATGTGAGTCCAACCATATCCAAGCACAGCACGACCCAGCCCAGCCCGTAGCATTGAAAAGAACGCTGCGACCCACGAACGCGGGCACTAACGTAAATCGTCAAAATATCGTCGTGCAAGACGTTCGAAGGCCCGGGCCGCGCTCAACCAGATTCCACGCAAATCGCGCTGCCGCTGCCACGGACGACGTCGGCACGGCTCCACACGAGAATGCACGTACGCCTCGCGGCGACATGGCCGGTGCAAGAACGCCTGCGCCTGGCGACCCTATGCCCCCACGCGCAAACCCAACTGCAGATGCAGCCAAAGCCCAAGACGAACAAGGACGTACCTCAGGCTCTCCAGCAGCTCCTTGTCCCGCTCGCGCCCCAGGTCCGCAAACGCGACCGTCCCACGCGGCGTGTCCATCTCGCCGTCGTCCCAGTCTGCGCTCTCCCGCCCACCCGCGCGCCTAACCGCGCGTGCGCCCATCCCGAGCCCACCACCCATCCGCCACTGCGAGCGCGGGCGCGCACCCATCGCCGCGTCTGTCTTCTGCGCGATGCGTCCACGACGGTCGCGCGGGGCGCCTGCGGATAGGAAGGACGGCGCACCGGCGGCGGTCGCGCGCGCGGTGCGGGGTGCGAGCGAGCCGATGGGCGCGTGCATCGCGCGCAGCAGACGCGCGACTGCGGCTTCGCCTTGGCTGAGCTGGGGCGGGTTGGCGGTGAGAGAGAGGAGAGTGAAGCGTTGGGAGCGTTGGGAAACCAGGACGAGGAGCCTGCGGGATGTGAGTATGCGGACACGCGGAGACTCGGAACGCAAGCGGGACACACATCTGACGGAGCCGTCCTGTCTGCACCTCGTGCTCGTTTATGTGCTCATCCTTGAACATGGTCAGCCGCGCGTACAGGCGGGGGAAGAGGGGCAGGATGATGCGGTCACGGAAGGAGACAAGCGCGAGCGCGCGGACGTCGATCTGGGGTCCGGTGGCCTGTAAGAGCGTCTTCGAGCCTTTCCCGTTCTGAGTGGTGGTTGGGGAAGACGGACGGTGCGATTTGGGCCCTCGGTAGAGCGAAAAGAGGACGGGGTCGGTTTGTAGTGGGAGAAGGGCCTAAGACGAGCAAGGGGTGAACGACAGCGGAAGGATACCGGGAGGAACACTGACCCCTTCGAGATAGGGCAGCACCTGGGTCCAAAAGAAGGTCCAGAGATCTCCGATTCTAAGCACAAGCTTCTCCTCATCCACACCGGAGAGCTTCGAGTTGAGCGTGACCATGCCATTGGCGATGAGTTCGAACGTGTCGTTCTCAAGACCAGCGAAGGCTTTGCTCGGAGCTGCGGAGACGACTGTCGATATATGTCGCCTTGCGAGTTGGTTCAGATCCTCGCTGGTGTTCTTGGGTAAGTACGGCGCGCCCATGCGGACGCAGGAGTACGCACATCGGAACGCGGAGCGGTTCGCCGTTGAAGAGCGGGAGGACGAGCACGTGGAGGGACGTCCATGGGTTATCATTGGAGAGTGTCTGCGCGAGACTAGGTGCGGTCGAGGCGGGCATGGCGAGGGCAAGAGAGGAGGCGGAGGCGGCGGAGAGGGAGACGGTGGTGGAGGGCAGGTGGGCGAGGGTGCCCAGGCGGTGCATCTCACGCGAGACGAGTTTCGAATCATAAGTGCGCGCGGAGGACGGCTGGCGGGGGCGTGTCACTGTCAGCAGAGCGAGACTTGCAGCTGGGAACAGAAGTTTGGCGGGAGGCCAGCGCGTATGTATGATCGCCCTCGTGCGGCAGGGGACGTCCCCGTGCATATCAAGACCGCTCTTGCTCGCCACCGCCCCCGGGACCCCTTCCCTTCGCTCCCACCGCACTCCTCCCGCCCCCCAGTGCATACACCCACCCACCACGCACAATTGCGCATGGCCGTGGCAGGAGACAAGCCCAGGGCACTCCGTCAACGCCCGCCTCCTGCCAGAGTGCTCTCCCTCGCGACACCCCGTGAACACCCAAGAGCACGACAAAGTCCAGAGGCTTCCGGGCCATCCGCACGTATCCCCTCCGCCACGTCCGAAGTAACGAACGCAATGTACACGCACCTTTGACGGAGAAGGATTGGGCTTCGACATCTGCGGGCTCGAGGACGCCATGGAGCCGGGGACGGAGAGCGGCAGGCCAGAATCTCCGCGCGAGTGTGTCCGAGTGGGAAGCAGGGCCTGTGGTATCGGCTGCGTCGCAGAGCGCTGCGCCACGGACGGGGCCGCGGCGGCGGAGGACGACGGCGAAGGCGAGTGGTGGAGGTGGCCGGGGTGGAGGTTTTGAGGGATCATGATGCGCGTTCGACGAGTCCGTA
This sequence comes from Epithele typhae, assembly GCF_022376455.1. NCBI lineage: Eukaryota > Fungi > Basidiomycota > Agaricomycetes > Polyporales > Epitheliaceae > Epithele > Epithele typhae. Next base: position 10,100 of record NW_025954286.1, read on the forward strand.
TGCGGTTTGGCGTCGTCCGAGGCCGCGCGCGAGGTGAGGAGTGATGGGTACGGCGCGGGGGAGGGGGCTCGTCGCTCGTTGCGGTCCGCGCTGAGGAGCGCAGCGTCGGGGGCGAGTCGTCGGCGGTCTGTCTCCTGCGGACCCGATCGTGGATCTCGACCGACCGTTCGCGGACCCGCCCGCCATCGCTTGTCATCGTCTGCCGCAGTGACGAAGGTGCCCTCGTCGGCTGTGGTGTCGGTCAATGGGTGGGGATGGTTGACTGCAACTCTTTCCTACCCATTTGCTGTTACCCGCCTTAGGCTGCAGACGTCAAAGTCGCTCCTGCGCTCATGCACCATGCTCGCAGTCATCACCGTCGGTCCGTCGTTCCCATGAGTATCCTCGCGTTATACCAGAGTGGTGACCCATATGGTGGCATCCATCATCCCCTCTACACCGTGCACTCGTTGAGAGCTTTCCGTACTGCCTTTTCTAAGGCTCCGGAGTCCGATCAAACATTTTGGTGCGCTGCAAAGCAAGCGCCAGAGCAAACCCCTTGCTCCACACCTACCTCCCGGGAGGACGGACGACGGTTTCATGCAGCTCAGCGGGCTGCCATAGGTGAGTACGCCCTGCTTGTACTCGTCCCTTCGTTCATAATCTCGTGTGCTACTGCCAGACGCCATCCACCCGAACCAAATCGCGCCCGGCCTGCTACAAGGCAGACTCCGTTAAAGCCGAGATCGGGGTCGGACTGGCCCCTGTTTACCTTAGTACCGGAGTGACGGACTTTATATATCCGCCACGACGGCTTTCCCCCCGCTGCTACCGTTTCGCCCTCTCACCTCCACGACGGTACCATGTTCTACGACCTCGACCTCAGTACCCCCGACGGGTGCTCTGAGCTCGAGCCCGCTTCTGTTGACGACAATAGCGATGACACCCCACCCCTTGCATGTCCAACGAGCTTCATGGTGCGTGATTTGGCATCCGTACGATGCGTTGTTGAGGAATGAAAACAGGGCGACGAGTCTGGTGTACTCTCCATCGACTTCGTGATCGCTGGAGGATCGTTATGTGGTTTGTCGGCAGCGATTGCCCTCAGGCGTGTCGGACACAATGTGATCGTCGTCGATCGTTCATCTCCGTACGAGCCGGTACATCTGCATCAGGTTTATTTGGTGTTAGCCCTCACGCAATGGCCGCGTTCGCCACAGACTAAATTCGACTCGGGCATCCGCTTGCCACCCAACTCAACCAAGCACTACTACCGATGGGGGCTGAAGGAGCGTCTCCACGCCGTGTCCGTCAAGTCTCAGGGTACCTTGTTTGCTTCTTGTGAGTCCTTCCGACAAGCCTATGACGATGAGTGACGCCCTCTGAGGCACACCCAGTCTACTCAGGCGTGGTTGTCGGGAAACATTCGTGGGAAGACAGCATCCTAGAGGAGCTCGGTGGCGACACGTTGTTCATGAGCGTACGTCGTCAGCGACTGTTTTCTCTCATTGAGACTCTCTGAAGCTCCCCCGCCTCCTCTGGCGCAGTACGCGGAGCTTCGCAAGGTGCTCGCGGAGTACGCCGCGGAGATGGGCGTGAAGATCATAATCGAAAATATCTTGTCTGTGCATCCCGACCCCGTGAAACCGTCGCTAACGCTGGAGTCCGGCGACGTCCTCATCGGCGACGCCGTGCTCGGTGCTGATGGGTACATACTCGAAGGAAACGTGTGCCGCGTGGCGGTCTTGAATGCGCTCGGACAGGACCACAAGAGCACTTGGATGGGCATGCAGCTCTTCAAGTACGTCTATTCTTCGTTTACTGGCACCCGTGAAACACCCCGCCTGAAATGCGTGCGCAGCTGCAATATACCTGAAGCCCATCTGGACCGGCTGGAGGACAAGAAGATGCTCGCGCAGCTGCGAAAAGGGGTCCGTCTAGTGGTGGAACGTCATGTAGGTTGGACACTGAGATGGCCTCTAAACAGGGCAAAGTCTTCACGTGGTATGGGTCAGGGTGTGGAGCACTGGGGTTTCCCGTGGTGCGCAGATCCAGTCCTGCGCCGCCACGACGTGCTTAGTTGGCTGCCGGGCGCAGAAATCCATCACAGGAGATGACGCGTTCACCCTTTACGCGTTCGCACCGCGCGCGGAACTGCTCGAGTGGCCGTACTGCGGCAAGGTCGACGAGGTCCTCGCATCGTTGAAGGACTCGGACCCGCGGCTCCACGAGATTGCGAAGCACGCGTCAGTTATCACCGTCGTTCCAATGGCCGACCACCCCAAGCTCGAAGAGTGGGCTCACCCCGGCGGCCGTCTCCTGTGCATTGGCGAAGGCGCGCACCCCACCCCTGTCTGTCGTCCCCCATCGCTCTTTCTGCCGATCGCCGACTAACGCGCCCGTTCTCGCCTGCACTCTGGATCGCTCGCGGCGCTCCTGGCCACACGTCACCCGTTCGCAGGTCGGCTCGCTGTTCTCGGTCGCGATGTGCACGTGCGACGCGGCGTGCCTCGGCCGGCTCTTCTCGCACCTCACCCGACACGACCAGATCGACACCCTGCTGTACGCGGTGCAGGAAATCCGCGAGGGGCCCGTCGCCTCTGTCTTCAAGGCCGCGTCGGGCAACATCTTCGCGACCTCGCTCCCGCCCGGAATCGTCGAGCGGGACGACGACGACAAGCGCGCGCGAGCGGAGCGCGGGCTCGCGAGCCTCGGCGGCGGGGTCGACAGCTTGACGCCGGAGTCGAGCCCGGAGATGATCGAGGTGGTCGAGCAGCTGTTTGGGTACGATGCCGAGGATGAGGCAGACAACTGGTGGGTCAACTGGGGGCTCATGCAGGAGCGCGCGACGAGGAGAGAGCTTCTCGAGCAACGCGTGACGCCCGCAGTACAATGACGGTTCTTGAGCGGGCACGATGGTAAGCCGGCGCGCCGGATGGTGCTTTACATGCGCGCGTGGAGACGTGGATGGTCGAATTTTCTTGTGTAGGATACCAAGCTCTCTGTATAATTAGTCTTGTATGTATAATCTAATGCTTGGCCCATGTCTTCATTTGTATCATGTACTTAACTGCATCTCCGGCCTGGAATGCGGGTGACGTGGGGGTGCAAACACTTTGCTTGACTCGTTCAGAATTGTCCGTCCCTTCATCCGTTTACCCTCGCCGCCCCTGCCCTGGATCCGTCCTTTCAACGTTATATATCTAATCTCTGAGATGCTAAGTTGTATCGAGGCATCTTTGCAGTTCTCACGAAAAGACGACCGACTTCGAAGGCGACAAGTCGACTCACGTCGCCGCTCATCTAAGTTTATGGTGGTTTTGCTGCTCAGAACTATGAGTTATAGCAAGTCCTCGCAAAACGAGACGCACCGCGCCAGAGCTGTAGCGGTGGCACGAGCGGGGTTGTTTTTCGCCACGCGATTCAAGATCATCGAGGAGCGCCTTCAAGCACACACCTGGACTACAACGGTCGCCCACGATGCGCCTGGGCGCTCGCCACACATCTCGTGAGACGTCGTACGCAGCCACACGAGGTGGACGTAGAATACAATGTACTTGCGACTCGAGAGCAAATGTAACAGATCGACAAGGCTTTGACCAACACGCATCACGTCTAGCTCGACTCCGCCGCCTCGACGAGCTCCGCGTCCGACGAACCCGAGGAGGACCACTCGTCCCTCGCGCTCACGTTCGGACCTGCATCCTCTCCCTCTCCCTCCCTCTGCAACTCCCTCTCCTTCTCCTTTTCCTTAGCCTTCTCTCCAGACTCTGAAGACGACTCCGCGGCCGCCACCGCGCTCGAAGACGCCGCTGGGGCCGTGGTCACAGCCGCCGTGCCCTGCGTGGCCGGGAGCACGCTCCGGACCCTTGTCAGCTCCTCCACGCAGCGGTACACCGCGCCAGACACGCCCTCGAGTACGCGCAGCCGCTCGTCGATCGCCTCGCGCGTAAGCGCGTCGAGCCGCGCGAGCTGGGCGTCCGTCAGTGCTGCGGGGAGCTCTGCAAGCGGGCGGCGGCGACTTGCGTCCGCCGCGCGCTGAGTGTACGGGTACGGGGGCGCGGGCCGCGGTGGGAGGACGAGGCTTGGGTCGTACAGGGGGATGAGCGCCGGGAGGGGTGGATGGCCTTGGGCGTGCGGCTCGGGCAACGTCTGGTTCGACGACGATCCTACGAGTTGGGGGCGCGAGGGGGCAGGAGGAGATGTGGGGCTCGCGGGAGAAGCGGCGCTGCGCGAGGACGAAGACGAGGACGCGCCCGCGGTCATCGGAGGGCGCTCGCTCTGTCCCGCGCTTACGCTTGCGACGACGGAACTTCGCCGCTTCGGCACGAATACGATGTTGCTCTCGCGCTCGGCCGTTGCGTTCGGGCTGGCGGAAGCCCCTAGCTGGCGTCTCCGAAGCGCAGCGAGCGTTGCCGCGGCGCGCGGGCTATTCGGTTCTGGTTCTGTCTCAGGTTCAGCCAGAGACGGCGCGGTTGCCTCGTCTGCAGCAGCGGTTGTAGGTGTTGGGCGTGGCGGCCCGCCTTCATGTCCGAGGCCACCAGACCCAGATGCGATCGGCTGACGCTCATCGACCGCTGTAGGGGTGTGCGTAGGGTGCCTCTCCACCGCGGGTTGTGTTCCGGCAGGTGCAGGTACAGGGGCGTGCTGAGCTGCTTGAGCGGCCTGAGCGTACCATGCGGGGTCTCCCCACGCCTGCCACGCCTGGCCGGGACCATAGAACCCACGGAATGGGGGTGGTGCGTGCGGGGGTGGTGGGGGATGTTGCCAACCCTGCCCATAAAACGGCGGCGGCGGCGGAGGGGGGATTTGCCCGGCGAGATGGGGTGGTAGCGGGGCGCCCCACCCGAGCGGCTGCTGGTGATGCTGGTGCTGTTGCTGGTGTTGCTGGTGTTGGAACGGTTGCGGATGGGGAAGCGCAGCGCCGGCTCCTGCGCCTGGCGCCGGGAAGGCGCCGGGTCCGAATTGCGGTGGAGGCGCGGGCGGCTGCACAACAGGCGGCAATCCGAGGAAGCGTCCAAGCCAGCCCATTGGTGGCCCAGCGGCCCCTGCGCCCATTTGACCGTTAGGTGCACCAGGTGCAGCACCGGGACGAGGGCGCGCCACGCGGGCTTGATCTTGACCCAGCGCCTGGTCCTGTGTGGGCTCGAGAACCGTTCGGCGACTGGCGACATAAATCATGAGCAAAGAGAAAGGCGGAGATTGAGGCACTAACCATGTAGGGCAACTCTGCTGGCGTTCAAGCCATGAGCGAAGGCATTGGAAGTGGAAAATGTGTCCGCAGGGCAGTTTTTTGGGCGTCATGTTGGGCCCATCTGCGGGCGGTGCCGCTTGTGCTTGCTGATGTTCTGGCTGGGCGTTCGCAGCGCCGTCGGCAACTGGCGGGGTGTCAACGGGAGGCGCGCGCGAAACCATCCCTCGCGGCAGACGACGCAGGTGCGATCTGACATGACGGCTAGCTCTGCTTCGGTCGCGTCGGGATAGCGCCGATCCATGTCTCGGGTAGCGTTGTGGTAGCGGATGAGCGCGCGGAGACGGGTGATGAACGAGCGTGCGGTGATGAACACGTCACGGATGATGTTGAGCGGGAGCCCGTAGAATGTGAGGATGATCATGAAGAACGTCAGGTAAGTTGCCAGTTTGAGGAAATCTGTTAGCGGGAGCGCGCCAGAATTAGCGAGTGAAGATAGAAGATGGTAAGACAGCAAAGCACCAGTGAGGAGTTCGATATAGAAGATGTACATGCTCTTGTTCTCCCACGGAGGGGCGCTTTCGCCTCCACGTGTGCGAGCGCGTCGCAAGTCGATGATGGACAGCGTGTAGCGCAGTATTGCATTGAGAGCGCTCGCGAGAAGGATCGCGTACTAAAACACCATCAGTACAATGCGGAGGAAGAGTGTACACAACGAGCGGGAAGAGGGTGATCGTGACATGGCATCGGAATCCGATGGGACGGCGTGGAAAGAGCATGACGTACTGTCCGTGCAAGGACAGAAGGCTGTGGGAGGGACTGACCTCGCTCGCGAAGAGGACCATGCCTCCGACTCCGTGGCTGAGCGTGCTCTCGACTGCAATGGCAAACATGGTGGCATCCACAGCCCAGAGAACGGCAAAGAGGGAGTTGATGCGGATGTGGAAGAGGGTGGGTGGACCAGGATAATTAGTTTGATCCATCTAAGCGAGGGGATTAGTCGAGAAGAGGGATGGAAGAGGCTTGGTACTCACAGATTCGACGCGGTCTGCCACAAGCCAGTGGAAGCACTTGACAAACAGGAGGAAGCCGAACATGAGAAGGAAGGGGATGTCGAACTCGTCGCGGAAGATGGTGAAGGCAAGGAGGGACTCGGTGACAAACATCCATGTCTGGTCGTAGAGACGCTGGGAGGAGGTGGGTATATGCACCAAGAAGGAGAGAAACGGGACGCACCTCGACCTCACGGGGCTGTAGGGTGCCAAAGAAGAGCTTCTGGAGAATGCGACCAAAGAGGATGGAGCATATGAAGCCGAAGTTGGCAAGGATCTGGCAGGAGATGAGTAAGGAGAGAGGGAGATGGCGAAAGGAGACCGACCAGGACACTGCGACTGCTGTTAGAGAGGAAAATGGAGACGGAATAGAAGTTGCTGTGTTCGCGACAGGCATTGGCGACGGTAGCAGCGACGGCGAAGGTGGAGAAGACGGAGTAGAGGAAGATGCGGTTGGAGGTAATGGCTGCCGTGAAGGGCTGAGCACGCTGCCGAAGGATGTCGTGCAGCGGCATCGTTGCGAGTCGCAGGGCCCAGCGTGCGCGCGGGAGGAGATGGCGAGCGGGAGGCGGGACGGGCACTGGCCCCACTGGGCAGTGACGCCACACCGACGTGGCTTGGGGTGTGCACGTGCTACGTGACTGCAGAGGCGTCACGCACGAGCGCTCCCTTCAGGCGCCCGCGCTCTTCTCCCGCGTCGTGGCTGGGCGCTCCTCGCGTGGGGGGGGCGCCCAGGGCGCTGAGTTCGAGCCGGCTCTGCACGTTGCACGCTCGTTCCATGCTCCTTTCGCGTCTTCGCCGAGCATCGCGTCCGTCCTGACCGCGTTTCGCCCCGGCCCCCTCTCACGACGCCCGGCCGTATCCCATATAAGCACCTCCCACAGCCCCTCCTTCCACAGCCGCCCACCCGGTCTCCTCCCCCGCCATGTCTCCCACAGACGACGGCCATCTCCGCAAGCGTCCCAACGCAGACAAGCACTCCACCTCCCCTTCACCTGCCGCCTGTCCCCCCGCCGCCGTTCCCCGTTCCACCTCTCGCTCCGTCTCGACCGCGCTCTTCGGCTTCATCTCCCTCGCCATCTCCACCTACCTCCTCTCCACCAAACTCTTCTTCTCTCACCAAGCACTCCACGCCTCATACGCCCTCTGCGCTCCCGATGGTGCACACATACACACCGTCGATCCTTCGAATCCTCGTGTCCAGTGCCTTGTCGTCCACGACTCCCACTTCATCTTCACCGGATCACTCGGTGCGCGTCTCCGCACCGGCGCCCTGCTTTCAACCGCTCACAGACTCTTCCAGATCACGTACGATCCCGCTGGGCTGCCTCCTTCCCCGGTCGCCTTCAAGTCCGCTTCATCAAGCCCGGCCAGATTGTGGTCCCCGGTCTGAGCGGTACTCCGTCCCGCCTCCTCCCCGCTCCTCCTTCTCACGCTCACACACACACACAATCTCAGACTCTCACGTGCATGTGCTTGAATACGGCGCGACGCAGGTCATGCCGTTAGAGGGGACGAGAGACATCCACGGTACCACCCCGCTATTTCCAATTTCCCTCCCTCCCACTGACCCCGCCATCTGACGCCAGAGACCGTTGAGCGCATTGAGGCCTACGTACTTGCAGATCCCGATATTCTCGCGGACACCTCCAAGCCCATCGAGGGATGGGGCTGGGACCACACAAAGTGGTCGCCCGAGCACTGGCCTACCTACGTCCGTCGGACAGCCGTCACCTCCGTTCCCGTCCCAGGCTGATCCACTTCTGACAGCACGCGTTCGAAGCTAGCGATGTTCTTTCTGGGCGCCCGATAATCTTGCAGAGCAAAGACGGTCACGCGCTCTGGGTCTCAAAGACAGTCATTGATTCTATGGGTGACATTCCGGAAGAGATCGAAGGCGGCATGATCATGCACGATGCCGATGGTCAACCCACAGGTCTGCCCGGCCACACTCTCATGAGACACTCGCCAATCCCTTCTCCATTCGGCACAGGTGTATTCTTGGACAAGGCGCAGGATCTCGTCCCTCGCGTAAAGCCGACATTTAAAGAGCTTCACAAGCGCTTCATTTCGACCGTCAAAGACGCCCACGCCGTCGGGCTCACCTCCGTTCATGATGCCGGTTTCGATCCCTTATCCCTGCAATTCTTCAAGCGGTAGGTCGCCCGCATGACATGTGTTTACTGCGCTCACTACGCTTCATTCAGGGAGGCCGAGGCTGGCCCTCTACCAGTACGTCGTACTAATTGACCACCCCGTGTTTTGCCTAACACCGGCAACAGATCCGCATATACGGCATGAAGCACTTCGACGAAACCTCCGACTATTGGGGCGACGCGTTTGAGAAGATCATTCTCCAGAATCGTCTGAGTGTCCGCAGCGTCAAGGTGTTCGCAGACGGTAAGATTTGCTCAATATCCAGCGCTCCATTCCTCTGACCAGCGCTCCCCGATCACTGCCGCCGCAGGCGCCCTCCGCTCAGGTGGAGCAGCGGTGCGTTTCGCCCACCCAGTCTGATTGTTACGGGCGCATCTGACGGCGACTACTGCCCCGTTGCCGCCCTCTCCCACAGCTCTACGAGCCGTACACCGACAATCCGGAAACGCGCGGGTCCATGCGCATCGCGCCCGAGACGCTTAACGACGTCGTTCCGCGGTTCATGAAGGACGGCTGGCAAGTGGTGGGTTGGGTCGCGTCTAGCGCACATTGATCTCGGGCCCCCTGTTAACCTCACGCCCTTGCGCCAACAGAACGTGCACGCGATCGGAGATCGGGCCAACGGCATCGTTCTCGACGCCTTCGAGGCTGCGCTTACAGGCGCGAACGTCTCCGCACTGCGCCCACGGCTCGAACACGCGCAGATCCTCGCCGAGAAGGACATGGCGCGCTTTGGCGACCTGGGAGGTGGGAACTTCTCCCGTTACCCCTGTTGATCGTTGCCCTCCGTCCGCTTTTTGACCCTCTATATTGCAGTCATCGCAAGCGTGCAACCTACCCATGCGTGAGTTCCTGCCATCCAACGCATGCACCAAAATACGACGCTGACGACGGAGCGACATGACCGACAGCATCAGTGACATGTGGTTCGGAGAAACGCGCCTAGTACGCCCGACCGTCCTCTAACCTCGTTTCGTTCCGATCGTGCCCGCTAACAGCCGCTCTTCAGGGCCCCGAGCGCGTCAAAGGACTCTACGCCTTCCGTAGCATCATCGACCACGGCGCCCGCATAACGCTCGGCTCCGACTTCCCCGTCGAGGACATGAACCCGCTCACCGGCTTCTACGCCGCCATTACCCGTGTCTCGTTCGAAGGCACCTCCCCGCACGGCCCTGGAGGATGGTACGTCTCTCTTCCCGCGCACAAACCCCCCAAACGCTGCACAGCGCTTGTGACACGCCCCTGGCCTCACACGACGCTGACCCTGACCACGCCCCAGGTTCCCGGAACAGCGAATGACGCGCGCCGAAGCGCTCAAAGGTGTGCCCTCTCTCCCTCCCTCGCACCCTTCCACGACGTTCCACACCTGCCCGCGCTGCGCCCTGACCATGCCGCACGCTGAACTGCCGACCTCCCGCCCACACAGGGATGACGCTCGACCCGGCGTACGCCTCCTTCACTGAGCACCTCCTCGGCTCGATTGCGCCCGGCAAGCTCGCCGACTTCGTCGTCTTCGACCGGGACGTCATGACCGTCCCGCCCCCGCAGATCCTCGACGCGCGCGCGGTCGCGACCGTCATCGACGGCCGGCCCGTATTTGGCGCGATCTGATTCTGAGCAGTGCTCCCAGCGGCCGCCCACTCGCGCTGCGAGCGGAAGAGGATGGGCGTGGTTATGAACGTACCGCCCAGGACAGTGGAGGGGAACGGGGACGATCTGCACCCGCTAGACACCGAGACGCCACGACGCATGTATCATACTACGCACTCTGCACGGCTCACGACGCTCCACGACTTCAACACGAGATACGCACGAACAGGATAGCGTAGCGCACATGGGTCTTTTCTGTATCTGTATTTATACTCCCCAGTTCGGCACGTATCTCAGCTGTGCTGTTTATTTCATGTACATCATCCCTCGCCTTGACCAACTCTCAGTGCGGTTTTTCCGACACCCCGCCAGCCTGGCGAAGGCGCCAACCCCGAGCGCACCAAATTAGCCCCATCGTGACCCCCTCGGCTGCCATGTAGCGGACGTTCTGCCGCGAACTCCAGCGCGCCTGCTCTGGGAACCCGGTGGACCTACGATACAGTCGTCGGGGAAAAGATCACACTCATGACGGCCGGGGGCGCGTCTTTCCCGGTGGGGTCCGCGAATCTGCCGCGTGACGGGGGGAGAAACGCGTTAACCATTCCCGAAGTCATGATTCCGAAGTGAACCGGGACCGCGTGCCGTGCTTAAGCGAGGCGGTGGTAATCGGGGGCGTATGGTACGTACGAGCACTAAGTAGGCGGGGATATACAAAGAATATATGCTATCGTAAACGAGACTATCGGAGACTAGACTATGGGGTATTTCACAACACCAGTACACCATCACCCATCGAGCGGTGTGTTCTACACGAAGCATCAATACAGGTCGGCGTACAGTTTTTATCCTCATCTCCCAGCAACATCCGTCCACCCGCCTGGCAGTGAACGGAACCACCACGGTACCGCCCGTCGCCCGCCCCACGCGGTCGGTCAAGTGAGATCTATCGTACCTGCAAAGAAGCTCTCCCCGCGCCTCTCCCCGGCGCCTCGCTGGGTCGCAGTGCGCATGGCCCGCCCTGGTCGCATGCCCCGTCCCTGCTCGGCGCTCGTTCAGCCTTCTTTCCCCCACCGAAGCGCGCACGGCGGACCTGTGACCTACGGCATGGGAGAGCCGTCACCGTTGAACTCCATGTCCATATCCATCGTGTCGTGGGCGGGGCCTAGCGTGCGGGCGCGCGTAGCCGGACGCTCGTTATCAGAGGCATCGCTGGAGAGGCTGATGACGTCGTCGTCCGGCACCGGTCGTTTCTGGGACGAGCGAGCGGGGACGACTGGGAAAGAGGTTGGGAGGACGACGGGGTTGTTGGCGGGCCGGACTGGGACGAGGCTGGGGGAGCGGAGCTTTGCGACGATGAAAGCCAATCCTTCGGCGGCCAGTGGAGAGAGGGAGAGGATGCACGGTCCTCTGCGTCCAGCTCTTCGAGATCCGGGAACCCTTGAGGGACCCTAGCTGGCGTCGCGGCAATGACCGAGCGTGCTTCTCGCCGCCGTGTCCCAGCAGTGCTCGCACTAGCACTGGCACTAGCACCGACATTGGCACCGACGCTGGCGCTGGCACGGGCACTGGACTGGAGTGGGACAGGAAACAGCGCTGCCAGCACCCGCACCCATTCCCCCCGTCCGCACGTCCGCACCCGCGCGCGACGCACTTCCCCGCGCTGCCTGCACCGGCCTCTCGGCCTCAGACTCCTCCGACGAAGTATCGCGCGGCAGCGCCCACTCCCTCGTGCCCGCCGCTCGTCTTCCGCTCGTCTTCCTCCGCTTCGCCGCGGGCTCACGGACCGTGCGTTGCACACCCCGAGACGCCGACGAAGCCTTCGCGCGACCACGGCGGGCAGGCCCGGCGCCCGCGGGCACCCCGAGGATGCGGTCGAACTCATCGATCGTCCCCTGCGAGAACCGCGAGTTGAAGCGGGCTCTTGCCACTGCTCGTCTTCATCGTCGTCCGGCACAGGCGGCGACTGGGCACGCCGGCGGGTGCTGCGGGTTCGCGGCGCAGCCCGTTGGTAAGCTGTGGACGCCGAGGCGGAGGGCTGGGGCTGGGGCTGAGTCTGCGGCCGCTGCGACGGCATATGCTCGACTGGGTACGGTCGGTACTCTGCCAGTCCGAAGACATCGATCTGAGTGTATGCGACGCGCGTCTGGAGGTCGTCTCGCGAGCCCGTATCGACCACGAGGCCGTCCGGGTCGTCCGGGTGGGCCACACGAACACGAATCCGCCGTCGAGCGCGAGCGGGAAGGTCGATGCTGCGAGCGGGTCGACGTTCTCCCGGGAAGGTGTGGCCGACGCCCGAGGGTTGCACGAACGCGCGTACTCGTCCAGAGCGTCCGCGGGAGGCGCGCGGGCTCTGCCTTTCCCTTTCCGCGCCGTTGCAGACGCGGACGGTTGGGAATTTGAAGGCCCAGCCTCGGCGTGCTGGGACTGGGTGGCCACGCGCCGCTTCGATGGGGACTTCTGCTTCACTTTGTCCTCATACGCCGCGACGATCTCGGGGTGCACCTGGCGCATGATGGACGCGGGGATCCAGAGGAGCGTGTTCGCCTTCGGGTCCTTGGACTTTGTCCCACCCCCGTCTTCCTCGTCCTCATCCTCGTCCGCGTCGCTGTCCCGTCCGGCGGCTATGCCGGTGGGGTCGGGGTGCTTGCCGCGGATGCCAGAATTGGCGATCTCCACAAACTGGCGCGGACAGATCTCGACCCGTACTCGAACAGCTCGTCCGTCGAGACGTGGTGCCGCATGCGCGTGATGCCGACGACGATGGGGTGCGGGTCTGCGATGACCTCGAGCGGCGGCTCCCTTCCTCCCGCTGCGGCGCGCCGCGGTTGACGAACGCAGACGCGATGCGCTCCATGGCGTCGTCCTGCGTCGTCCTTGTCGTCCGCGTCTGCCGCCGGAGGCATCGCCGCACGAGCGCCGCGGGTGTGCCCACGCCCTCCTCAGGCAGGGGCCCCAGTGGGGTGGTGAGCCGGATGGCTCCTGGGTGCGCGCCGAGCTCGAGGAATTGCTCCTCGTGACGCTTGTCCGCCTCGACCGCGGCGGCTTTGAGGACGGTCATGACGAGGCCGGGCGTCAAAACGTTCTTGAATCGCTTGAGGATTTGCGTGCGCGCGCCCCACTCGTCAAAGTGGTTCTCGCAGAACGCGGCGAGGCCCGCGAGGTCGATCGCCCGTTTGTCGCGCGGCGCGCCCCCGCCCGTGTGCCCGGTCGTCGCGCTGGTGATTGGGTCGATGTACATGGCGATGGCATCGAGAGCGGGCCACGCGACGGGAACTGGAACGTGTGGAAGCACCGCGAAAGGAAGCCGCGGGAGTTCGTGCGGAGCTCGGCGATGACGGTGGCGCGCCACTGCGCGGTGAACGTCGCCCAGTTGGGGTACGGGCGAGCGTGGTAGGCGTCGAGCAGCTGGTCGCCGAAGCCGGCGCGAGCGAGGGCGTGCGCGGTGACGGTGTTGACGCCTTTGAGGCCCTGTGAGAGAGTCAGCGGGAGAGGGAAAGAACGGGAGACGCACGTCGTCATAGTCGTTGCGTGACATGAGCGCAATGAGGAGAAGGCCGCCGCGCGTGAGTTGGACGTCCGGGTGGGTCTTGAGCTCGTTGGCGGTGAAGACGTGCGCGTGGTGCACGCTCGGCTTCCCTTTCTTGTCTTTCGCAGGATGAGACTTGTTCCCGGTTAGGTTGAGGCTTAGGCTGCGACACGAGCTCATTTAAAGACGGCGGAGCGAGAAACACGGTACTTACTTCTTGATAACGGTGCGCGCGCCGAAGACAAAGGTGTCGGCGTCGTCGGAGATGATGGCGTCAATAAACCCGCGCACATTGAGAAACGCAAGTTCTGCCTCCGCTTCTCCTCTCGCCTGTGGCCGGCATCCATTTCCGCAGGAATGGACAAGAAGTCGAGAACGTACCTCACGCCAATCCATCCCAAAAAGCTCAATCAACTCCTTCACGCCCCGCGCAAGGTGGTGCGCACCGCTCTTGCCCATCCTGCTCCCCCGCTTCGTCTTCGGTCTCTCCCTCCCGTCGAACATGAAGAGCAGCGATACTGGCAGCCTCACGAGCTTGCAAAGTCGAAAGAACACCATCCGCAGCTCCGCGTTGGCCCTCGGTCCGGCTTCTCGCCCGTGCGCTTGTCCTTGAAGCCGCCAGAAAAGGTGGCATGTTGCAGCCAGATGGACGCGTCGATGCCGAGGCGGAGGGTGCGCTTCCCCGAAGCGTTGCGGTCGAAGCCGTCTACGACAGCGAGATCCGCAATGGCGCGCGACTGGCCGGCCTTGTTTAAGATCTACGCGACCTGGTGTCAGCGTCTAACCATGTTGGCGTCGCGCGTACTCACATCCCAGAGGCCAGGGATGCCCATCGCAAGGGCGCGCAGAGGGTGGCGGAGATGGAGGAGGAGGAAGGAGTGAGAATCGAGTCGGCCGTCGTCGTCAAGTGGCTCTGCCCATCGCTGTGGCCGGCAGCGCTGACGCGACCCGTCACACGTGACGCGACGCGTTTCATCCAATTTCCCTGCCATAGTCCACACCACCAGTGAATTGGGCAACTTCTTGCGCAAAGTCTCCTCAGGGCATCTCATGGGTATTTCATGTCCGGCTTCCTGTTTGGCTACGTGGTAGTGACAGACTGATGAAGAACAGTCAAGGTGAGAACAGACTATTTCCGTCGGGCAATGTCCCAGGCAGACGCCGTCGAGCACGTCGAGCTGCAAGCCGCGGTACACCATGTCATTGAATGCGAACTCGCCCACCAGTACTGGCGCCAGTGCGGCGTGCGCGCCTTCTCGTCATATACTTACCTCGTTCTGCTCGCCGAGGACAGTCTTGGACGGGATCTCGAATCATTTCGACACCATTCGGGAACTGGCACTCGTCACCGAGCGGGCTCTCGGCCTGTCATTATTGGAGCTATTGGAGCCGTTCCTGGGACGAGAGTCGCTTCGACTGAAGTACTGAGAGAGAGAGAGAGAGAGAGTCGGACCAGCGCCGGTCCGCTCAAGCGTTTGTCCTAAGTACCTGCCCTAAACTAGCAGCCGCCGATCGCGGCTCAGTCCACAAGTAAGTAATGCCGGATACTTTCACCCGAGATCCAGGCTGTCATTCAAAACCTCAGACGATCCGGTCTGGTACTTTTGAAAGTTTGCAGGGTCGTCCTAGTTAATTTGTGGGACTCGCGCGGGATACTAAATGCGCACGCGTCGCCCGTGGCCCAGCGAGCCTCTGCGTGCTGTTTGTAAGTAGATCGATCATGCAGTGGCCGAACGTCGGGAGTCGGATGTTAATTGCAACTTCCTCTCACCTTCTGGACCGGACTCAGAACTGGCAGTCACTCTCTCCTCATGGAAACCGCACCCGCCCTCGTCCACCGAGTAGACTCGGAAGCTTCGGGCACAACTGATGTCCACATTGATGCGCGCCGCGCCAAGGCCCAATCGACACTGTCGTACCTAGACCATCCAACAGCACCGACGCCTAGCGTCCGTTCCGTCTCCGCCAGCGCTCCCGACCACAATACTCATGCTCCCCACCACCCGTCTCGGGGGCGGGTACTCCAACGGCCCCTCCGACCATGCCCTCCTCGGTTGCTTCACCCGCCGCCGAATCATCATCGCTCTCGCCTCCGTCGTCGCCCTCACCTTCGTCTCTCACACACTCTACCGACGCAGACCCAGTGCCACGCAAGTCATCACGTCCCCCGCGGTCACACCCCCGGAACCCCAGCGAAGACGGTCGCAGGGGAGAATGCTACTTTACCGCCGCTGTACACTGGATACCATCGCGACCTCATGCGCCTCCCACAGCACCACTGGGAACGCACAACGCCCGCTCCACACGAGAGGTTCTTCTTCGTCGCAGGTCATGCCGCCGGCACCGGCTGGGGCAACGGGATGGAGGAGTTCGTGATGAACGGGTATATGGCGTATAAGGCAGGACGATCGTGAGCATCCTATTTCTCTTGCTCCCGCTCGCCGTATCCCGTCGTCCATCCCTTCTGAAGCCTCTCTTTCGAGAGAACTTCTTATTGTTATCCCCCTTCGTGCGCAAGTTCACACTCGAGCGTGCCTCTTCGTCGACTACGCCGATCGTGACCCCAACGAGTGCTCATGTTCTATTCGCAGCTTCGTCTTCGGAAACTACACCTGGAACTCGGACGGTCCCCTGTACTCTGAGTACCACGGACACCTGATCCCCTCCTTGATTCCTTACAGCGCTATCACCAGAGGTCCGTCGGTGAACTCGTTGTGCGGCAACAAATGCTTACACAATCGCAGGATACCTCACTGGCGACCCTCTCCCCGCAGGCGACCACGCGCCGCTCGCCGTCAGCCGCCATTACTACGAGCAGCTCTGCCCAGATCCCGTCATCATCTCCCGCGAAGAGGTCCACGACCACCTCGTCCATCCACTCAACGCCAAGGAGGTCACCGACGCATGGGTCGCGAAACTGAACAGCGTCGATGACCCTTGCGTGCAGTCGGCCAAGAACTCCGGCCAGCTCTACGACTACATGTGAGCATCGTGCGCGACATGCGGGTTCGTGCGACAGACTGACGATGGCGCAGGGTCCTCGGCGACCCCGACGCGATGCACGACATCTGGCCCGAGTTCTCCACCTCCCCCATCATCACCCACTGGCGCTGGTCCCCGCTCATCGAGCTCGCCTACGACATGAACCGCGAACTTTTCCAGCCGAGCGACACCACCGTCGAGCCCTTCTACGCCGCCAACACCGCCCTCACCAACAAGGCCCGCTACCCGCAGATCCACGGCCTGCTCGCCCTCCACGTCCGCCGCGGCGACTTTGTCGAGCACTGCGACAACCTCCGGAACTGGGCGTCGACGTTCCTCGGCTTCAACTCGATGCACGACATGCTGGACCGTTTCGAGCCGCGGCCGCCGGGGGAGCCGGACCTGAACGCGGTGTATATGCCGCGGTGCTGGCCGACGGTGGAGCAGATCGTGAAGAAGGTACACCAGGTGCGGCAGACGCCTGCGGGGAAGGGCCTGAAGCGGGTGCACATTATGTCGAACGGGCGCCCGGAGTACCTGGCCGAGCTCAAGCAGGCGCTGTGGAAGGAGGGCGGATGGGAGGCGGTGGTGACGAGCCGGGAGATGCTGCTGAACTGGGAGCAGAAGCACGTGTCGATGGCGGTGGACATGCTGATCGGGCAGCGGGCGCAGGTGTTCATCGGAAATGGGGTGAGTGCTCGGCGGTCTGTGAAGTGTGCGCAGCGTTTGCTGACATCGGCTTTGTTTTCAGTTCTCGACGCTGACCTCCAACGTCGTCATGATGAGGAAGGCAAACGGGTTCTCGGCGGGGAGCTCACGACTCTGGTGATCCTCGAACGCACGCTTCGGCTTCTTGGCCTCTCTTGTGGAAGGGAAATACGGCCTTGGAAGTCGCGCGTACTTCGCCCCTTCACTGTTCTACACACCTTCGCCTCATTGTCGCGAACATTCCACAAACATGGTAACCGCATTATTGCGGTACCCGACGTTGCCGGATAGATCGGACATATACGTACGTCGTGTTCATAACGATCGAGGCGTCTCCCTGGCGGACGGACGCTAGTTCTCGAATAGGTCGTAGTACATGTGCACGGACTTTATATTACTTACCTAGGGTTTAATGGTTTCGTCGTGTATACAATTTCAGTGGATTATCGTCCCGGCAGTCTCAAGACAACGTGCCCGCTCGAATCCGCACCCCCCGCGCGGAACCGTCTTCCAGTAGGTGTATCCGCAGCGGTCGGCATCGATGATTGCGCAAAGGGATTGCTTTACAGCGATACGTCTCAGCCCCTTGGGTGTCCCCTGGTCATTTAGAACAGGGCAGTGTATGAATATTTCCAGTGACGGTGCTCGGCGTGAACGCAGGTGTATGTTCTCGTTATGTGTTTCCAACAGCGCTCTTTACGGCATTACAACGGATGACGACACTCTCACGACACCCCTATATTGACCAAACGCACATACATGTACATGTACTCGAACGATGGCTCGTTTTCGTACGCCATGTACGCGAGCTGCGCCGCGAGTGACTTTTTGCCTTACGCTGGCCACTCCGGGAGCGCCGGTGAATACTTGAGGCACGGGAGTTGAGCTTCGACTCTCAGAGAAAGTCACTGCAAGAAGCTGAGATGCAACGAGTCAAGCAAAGCGATTGCGCGCTCTCGTTCCAGGCGAGGGATGCAGCTATATATTGCCACGTTGTCCGATCGTTGTATTACAACACTAATTATACATACAGCTGGAGCACTAGACGGATGCATCGGACAGACAGCATCGCCGGGGGACCGTGGTATCCAACGCACCGCAAGCAAAGTCCACCGCCCACGCCTCCAAGAGCACCATCCACCGCGTAATCGTGTGCGCCCCGCGCAAGCACCGTCATTGTATTGCCCCCTCCTCGAGCTCGTCCCTACTACGTACCACTCCCTTCGCCCCGCTCGAAAATGACAGGCAGCCCGCGCTTCTCGGAAAGCTCCCGTCGCATCGCGCGCTCCTGCATGAGCCCCCAGTTGACCCACCAGTTGTCCGCCTCGTCCTCGGCGTCGTACCCAAACAGCTGCTCGACCACCTCGATCATCTCCG
Organism: Epithele typhae; assembly: GCF_022376455.1. Classification (NCBI taxonomy): domain Eukaryota; kingdom Fungi; phylum Basidiomycota; class Agaricomycetes; order Polyporales; family Epitheliaceae; genus Epithele; species Epithele typhae. The sequence continues at coordinate 28,662 of NW_025954286.1, forward strand.
GGCTCGGCGCCAGGCTGTCGACCCCGCCGCCGAGGCTCGCGAGCCCGCGCTCCGCCCGCGCCCGCTCGTCGTCGTCCCGCTCGACGATTCCGGGCGGGAGCGAGGTCGCGAAGATGTTGCCCGACGCGGCCTTGAAGACGGACGCGACGGGCCCCTCGCGGATCTCCTGCACCGCGTACAGCAGGGTGTCGATCTGGTCGTGCCGGGTGAGGTGCGAGAAGAGCCGGCCGAGGCACGCCGCGTCGCACGTGCACATCGCGGCCGAGAACAGCGAGCCGACCTGCGAACGAATGACGTGGAGCCGCGCGCGCCGGGAGTGATCCAGAGTGCAGGCGAGAAACGGGCGCGTTAGTGGACGATCGACAGAAAAAGCGATAGGGGAGGACGGACAGGGGTGGGGTGCGCGCCTTCGCCGATGCACAGGAGACGGCCGCCGGGATAGGCCCACTCATCGAGGCTGGAGTGGTTGGCCATGGGCACGACGGTGATGCGTGCCGACTGCTGCGCAATCTCTTGGAGTTGCGGGTTCGAGTCCTTCAACGAGGCGAGGAGCTCGTCGACCCGCAGCAGTACGGCCACTCGAGCAGTTCAGCGCGCGGTGCGAACGCGTAAAGGGTGAACGCGTCTTCACCAGTCATGGATTTCTGCGCCCCACAGGCAAGTAAGCACGGTGTGGCGGCGTCAAAGGACAGAATCTGCGAACCATGGGGAAACCCAGTGCTCCACACCCTGACCCATACCACGTGAAGACTTTGCCCTGTTCAGAGACCATTTCAGCGTCCACGCCCACACGACGTTCCAGCATTAGACGCACCCCTTGTTGCAACTGCGCGAGCATGTCCTTGTCTTCCAGCCGGGCAAGATTGGCTCCGGGTATATCACAGCTGCGCACGTGTTTCAGGCGAGGGTGCCAGTAGACGAAACAAAGGAAGGGCAGAGCACACCTGAAGAGATGCATGCCCATCCAAGTGCTCTTGTGGTCCTGCCCGAGCGCGTCCAGGAGGGCCGTGCGACACACGTTTCCTTCGAAGACGTACCCGTCGGCACCGAGCACGACGTCGCCGGTGAGGACGTCGCCGGACTCCAGCGTCAGTGACGGCTTCACAGGGTCAGGGTGCACGGACGAGATGTTTTCGATTATGATATTCACGCCCATCTCCGTGGCGTACTCCGCGAGCACCTTGCGAAGTGGGGTGTACTACGCCCGGGGAGGCGGGGGAGCTTCATGGAGTCGCAGTGAGAGAGAACAGTCGCTGACGACGTACGTGCATGCACAGCGTGTCGCCCCCGAGCTCCTCCAGGATGCTGTCTGCCCATGAATGTTTCCCGGCAATCGCGCCTGAGTAGACTGGGCGTACGTCAGAGGGTGTCGCTCGCCAGTCTAGACTTGACGGAAGGACTCACAAGAAGCAAACAAGGTACCCTGAGACTTGACGGACACGGCGTGGAGACGCTCCTTCAGCCCCCATCGGTAGTAGTGCTTGGTTGAGTTGGGTGGCAAGCGGATGCCCGAGTCGAATTTAGTCTGTGGCGAACGCGGCCATTGCGTGAGGGCTAAAACCAAATAAACCTGATGCAGATGTACCGGCTCGTATGGAGATGAACGATCGACGACGATCACATTGTGTCCGACACGCCTGAGGGCAATCGCTGCCGACAGACCGCATAACGAGCCCCCAGCAATCACGAAGTCGATGGAGAGTACACCAGACTCGTCGCCCTGTTTTCATTCCTCAACAACGCATAGCATGGTTGCCAAATCACGCACCATGAAGTTTGTTGGGTATGCAAGGGGCGGGGTGTTATCGCTGTTGTCGTCAGCAGAAGCGGGCTCAAGCTCAGGGCACACGTGGGGGCTACTGAGGTCGAGGTCGCAGAGCATAGTACTGTCGCGCAAGTGAGGGGGCGAGACGGCGGCACACGGGGCGAGGGGAAGCCATCGTGGCGGATATATGGGCCGGTATTAGGGTCCGTTACTCCCCGCGCGCGAACAGGGGCCTGTCCAAAGTCGAGCCCAGTAGGCGCTCGCAGTACCCCTACGGTGGAGGCGGACCCCCTGGGCGGAGAATCAGGGATGAGAAAAAACGAGTCAACCGTGCTACTCGAGGAAAGAGAGATATTGACAACTCGCGCCAATCCATGACTTGAAGATCTTTCACAGAGCGGGGGTACTGCACTAGGGGGTGCGATGGAGAACTCGGTGGGCAAATACGATCCCAGATAGGTAGCAGAGTGACTGTGGGCACCGATACGGGGTAGAGCAAGAATGCGAGTCAGCTCATGGAGGCGGAGGTCGATGTCAAGCCAGAAAAGACGAGGCGGAACGAGGAGGAGCTGTGTGTGGCGTCTCTGCTGGTCAACGCTCACTTGCCACGATTGCAATGAGGAACTTGGGAGAGGAGCACAATATGACAGGGAGCGCGTAAAGGGCGACTCAGTCACGGCAGAGCCGTGCCGTGACCGGTGCAGCGACACAGTCATGCTCGGTCCGCTACCCCCGGCCCCGACCACGAAAGCGGCCGAGAGATGCGCGCATCTGCGCCTGCTGCTGCGTGCACGCACGAGCGAGCGGATTTGCACTGGGCGCAATCCCCGTGGTGTTTTCCTGCTCCCGCTGCCCCCAGCTCGCCCTCCGAACAGTACTTGGATGGGAAGTCGACTATCCTAGGGGAAAACGCGGCCGTATATAGTCCCGCGCGGACGCCGCGCGGGGCACTTGGAGCTCTTACTTATCAGCTCACAGTATCACTGCGCGGCCGCGGCGGGAGATGCCCAGCTCATCGACGACGGGGGTGATGGGGGAGGCGCGCGGCGACAGCGACAGCTCGCGTTCTCGCGCTGCGAACTATTCGTCCATGAGCGCGACGCGCATGACGGCGTTCGGGACGCGCAAAGCTCGCGCGATCTGGTGGTCCACCGTGGCGACAACACGAGCGCGGCAGAACCGCGGCGCGGCGGACCTCGAAGGGTGAAACTGCAAGGGGAGGAGGAAATGCAGGCCTTTCGGATAGCGCTGTGTTAGATTGTCATATAGGTTTGTCATGTTATTTTCGAAGGAGGGGCCCCGATGTCATGTAACAACCAAGTGTTATTAACATGTATATAACATATGTCACATGACGTGCTATAAACATGTTATCAATGCAAAAGAGCGTGTTAGGAAGGTGCGGGTGTGTTATCTGTGCAACTAGAGGTCGTCAACACCACAAGGTTTGTCCTCAACGTCCGACATGTTATCCAGCAGTGGTCCGCAGAACCCAAAGATGACTTACCTATCTATGGGGAGCTTGGAAAGGGTAGTGCTGTCGAGCTTGACATAGTCGACGACGGCCCAACAGATTGAAGTGCGGGTGGCGAACGGGACCTCAGTGCTACGGATCGTTCGCAATGGTCGTGTCAACCTGGGACGTCCCGTCGAAATTGTACAGGTCTGGGTTGCTGTATCGACTCACAACGCAGCTTTGGGGGATGATATCGAGGGAGATGGGGGTTGCAGATGAAGAGAGGGCAGTTTTGCGCAGCTATACCCCCTCCGACAGCACGCACACGGTGGGAACGGCACGAGAACTGGCATGAGGCTCAGCCTACCTGAATCCTGATACCAGCGGCCATAGCATCATTTACTTTGACCTACACGGTGCAGATCATGGGTGTCTATGTGTACCCAATTACATCTTCTACACGCCTATGAAGTTTCTGGAGCTTAGGAACTAAGCCTACGATCTCTAAGTGCCAATCAAGAGCGAAGAGGACTCGGCGCCTCTGATAAGCGCGTGTCCCTAGGTGCGCGGACCTGCGGACTGCGTTATCCCAGTTTCGTTGCCTTTCTGACTGGGGAAACACGCCAAGGAGCATAAGCCATACAAAGGGACATGAATGAAGGTATTTTCCCGAAAATAACACTATCTGACATGGGGTCCTGGACCCTCTCATGTTATGTTAGTTACTTACAGTCATATAACGTGTTATATAGAGGATGTATGTAACACTTCTGTATGTGACACAGCACTACTTTCGGAGGCTGTCGTGAGCAAGTGATGACACGACGGTGTCCACCGGGGCAGCTGAAGCAGTTCTGCCTACAGTAAGTAGTGATTAATTGTGCGATAGCTTATCAACAGGTGCAGATGCGCCTGTTGTCCCCGCCGGCCATTGGCACGCGCGTGACGCTGCCCTGAACGCCGGCGTCTCACGGCCCTACCACCCGAGCTCGCCGTCTCCGAGCTCGTCATCCCCTGACTTCTGGACGCCTCCTTCATTATTTCCCACTCCAATTTTTTGTATTTACTTGCATAATGAATGCACAAAGCAAGTGCGGGCCGCGGTCGCCCACGGACCTGCGGGCGTCCTTGTCAGTGCACTCTCATCGCAAAAAAGCGCGGCCAATTCAATCATCTTTCTAGCCTCGGCAGCCGTCGAGGCGTCCCTGGTCTGTTCCCACGCGGCGGGCGCGCCCTCGAGTGCTTGGCATCATACGCAACCCACTAAGAGGGACGGCAGGAACTACCGACGGGCCGCAACACAGCCGAAGAACAGACCTAAAGGAATCCTATAATGTCCGTGTACATACTTCAGTCCCAGGAGAACTACGATACTTCTATCGGTATTATGCGTCCCAATAGACCTGCTCGACGCCTACGTGATTACAAAACGATTATTATATATACAGAGCATATACTGAGTGTGGACGATCAAGGGTAAGAAACGATCACCCGGGACCCGGCTAGTTCGGAGAAACGATGGGGGTATGAGACATTGAGGCGGCATCGACGCGTAACCAGGAGTGCAGTGAGACATGGACGGCGTGTTCTCTGCGAAGCGCGGCTCAGCGACGGGCGCAGTCCTGCGTAGACTCGCGAGGTCGGCGATGCGGACCAGTTTTGAGAACCCGAAGGCGCAACGCGCGTCGGGATCACCAGAGCCGTGAGCTGCCCGCCGAGAACCCGTTTGCCTTCCGCATCATGACGACGTTAGAAGTCAACGTCGAGAACTGCAAACAAAGCCGACGTCAGCAAAGCTCCCAGCAGACGCGGCGCGCCATCCACCGAGCACGCACCCCATTCCCGATGAACACCTGCGCCCGCTGCCCGATCAGCATGTCCACCGCCATCGACACATGCTTCTGCTCCCAGTTCAGCAGCATCTCCCGGCTCGTCACCACCGCCTCCCATCCGCCCTCCTTCCACAGCGCCTGCTTGAGCTCGGCCAGGTACTCCGGGCGCCCGTTCGACATAATGTGCACCCGCTTCAGGCCCTTCCCCGCAGGCGTCTGCCGCACCTGGTGCACCTTCTTCACGATCTGCTCAACCGTAGGCCAGCACCGCGGCATATACACCGCGTTCAGGTCCGGGTCCCCCGGCGGCCGCGGTTCGAACCGGTCCAGCATGTCGTGCATCGAGTTGAAGCCGAGGAACGTCGACGCCCAGTTCCGGAGGTTGTCGCAGTGCTCGACAAAGTCGCCGCGGCGGACGTGGAGGGCGAGTAGGCCGTGGATCTGCGGGTAGCGGGCCTTGTTGGTGAGGGCGGTGTTGGCGGCGTAGAAGGGCTCGACGGTGGTGTCGCTCGGCTGGAAGAGCTCGCGGTTCATGTCGTAGGCGAGCTCGATGAGCGGTGACCAGCGCCAGTGGGTGATGATGGGGGAGCTAGAGAAATCGTCCCAGACGTCGTGCATCGAATCCGGATCGCCGAGAACCCTGCTCTGACGTTAGCGTGTACAACGAAAGATAGCGTAGGACGCTCACATGTAGTCGTAGAGCTGGCCGGAGCGTTTCGCCGACTGCAGGCAGGGGCTGCTGATGCTCCTGAGCTTTTTGACCCATGCCTCAGTGACTTCCTTAGCGTTGAGCGGGTGAACGAGATGGTCATGAACCTCTTCTCGGAGGACGATCTCGGGATCCGGACAGAGTTGTTCGAAGTAGTGGCGGCTGACGACGAGTGGTCCGTTGTCACCTTCCGGGAGCGGATCGCCAGTGAGGTACCCTATCGAGGGGCGTGAGCATCGGAAGCACTACTGCGAGTGGGGTGGGCGTAGACGAACCTCTCGTGATGACATTGTACGGGATCATCGAGGGGATCAGATGCCCCTTATACTCAGAGTACGGACTGCCGTCCGAGTTCCATGTGTAGTTCCCGATGACGAGCCTGTTCAGGGAATGTGAGTACTCTGTGACACATGTCGAGACAACGTTGACACCGCTACGCGCCGTTGCGGCCAGTGGTCGCACAACGGCTAGGAGAGAGACACTCACGATCGTCCAGCCTTCCAGGCCATGTACCCGTTCATCACGAGTTCCTCCATCCCGTTTCCCCAGCCGGTATTCTCGGCGTGACCGGCAACGAAGAAGAATTTCTCGTACGGTGCGGGCATGGTACGTTCCCATCGATGTTGAGGGAGGCGCAAGATGTCACGGTGGTACCCAGAGTATAGTGGGGGCAGGATCGCATGGTTGTCTCCGAGGGGCTTCGTTTGTGGTCTTGAGGTGGCAGGAGTGTGTGCTGGCCTACAGCAGAGAGCCCGGAAGACGAGGACGAGGACGGTGATGGTGGCGACGACGGCGACGACGCGGCGGGCGAGGAAGCGGAAGAGGGCGTGTTTGGCGGTGCCTTTGGAATAGCGAAGGCGGGAGGTGGGGAGGAGGGAATACTTGCTGTTCATGTTGCAGACGGGGACGTCGTGGTCAGAGAGAGATTTTGGGAATCGGGCAACATATCCACGTTCTGCCCAATTTCCTAATCTGATGGCTGGGTTCCATGTGCTCGGGGCGATGCGACCGCGGAGAGATAAGGCGAACAATCCGGCTTCGTCGTGAAGACGGCTGGTAGAGACCGTCAGCGTTTATGGTTTGCACGCGGCATCAATTCAATGGCAGACTAATATTTGTCCTGGATGTGGTTGTAACCGTCGGCGGAGTAGGTGACTTTGGCGAGCATCTGAAGGTCAAGTATTATCGAGTCCATGACCATTGATTAATTGATTGCGCGTCATGTCTGAGAACTGGGCGTAAGTACGCGGGGTGGCAAAACGGAGGGGTGAGACCTCGCCGGCGCTGAAACCGACTCCAGAAGCCGCATAGGCTGGGCAGGGCGGAGTCGGGGTCCCCCCGGGCTTACATCTGCTTACATGAGAAGATCATGTCTCGAGATGGTCTCTGATGGTCTTAACCACGTTCGGCGAGAATCGCCTCCCACCGGCAAGCGCGGGCTGTGCACGGCGTGATCCTGCCGAGGACGCAGCTGCACGTAAGTATATGGTGCACGGATCAGAATCGGCGCACCCTGATGCAGCCTATTGCATCCTATCGAATTCCGTGCAAGTATCTCTCCGGAGTCCGCATCCTCGTACACGGGGGAAGTGCATTTGGCGAGGGTGTTCTCACCGCAGTGCGCGCGGTTCCTACGTGCGAGAGTCAGCAAACGAACGGTACAAACGCTACGGCGCACCTCAGTTCGTGGTCATGACTCATGGGGGCTCCCGGCTCCGGCTGAGAAGGAGCGCCGGCGGGCCGAGCGGACCGTCTTTCGGCCCAGTTTACGAGCTCGATTCGCGCAACGAGCCGGCCGACCTCGCGCGACGCCTCCCTCCTCGCACGAGGGCGCGCACACGCTGGGCCTGGCTACAGTACACAGCGCACCTTCAGCGCACCACACAGCGTGTTCGCAGCACAACTGCACCCGACGTTCGGCCATGTGGCCGAGGCTTTCTGCCTCCCTCATCAACGGATTCCACCAGCACAGCCTACAGGGGCCGAGTGCATACTCAAATACTGCCCGAGGCCGCGTCGTGGCAACGCCACGGGTGAGGACTATTTTGGAATATTGGACGGCGGAGACAAATCCGCATTCCTCCAACCGAAGGGCCGGATATCGAAAGTTTTGACCAGCGCTATAGCATGACCTGTAGCTTTCCACGCGATCGTCCCTCACCCGTACTTCCCAGGCCTACGACGGCAAGAGGAGCAGCGACCAAACGCGCAACCTGTGCCATTTCGCGTGTGCATGCAGTGAGAAAATGGGACCACAGAGCGACCTATCGACGTGTTGACGGGCAGTGGGTACAGCGTAGACGTACCAGAAGGAAACTTCTCGCGACGCACTTTCACGCGTCCTTGACAGTGCATCATGTCCACCCCCCTCACTCGTGCGTCGAAAAAAGCGCGCGCATACGTACCACAGCCCCCGCGCTCGACAACACGGCTCATGCACCGGCGGATATCGGGGATTCGGGGAAGCCTTCCCGGGTCCATAGGGCGTCGTCCCGCTGTGCGGAAAGCGGCGTGACGCGGAGGAAGCCGTGACGGCACGGCGACCCGCTGTGCGGTACTTACTTACCGTGTGCAAGACATGCAGCTGGTTGGTCAGCTGGTGGTGGAAAAGTCCGATCGCCTTCACGTCGACCGTCTGGAGTGAAGTGAGTGCGGAAAGGTCCGGGTGGTAGTGCACCCCTGTGATAGGGTCGGCTACAGGAGGATCAGCGCCGCTGAACAACCGAGAGGGCGAACACGTACGTGCGATATAAGAGTGTGCGAGCGGGTCGACGGTGTATGCCAGTGACAGAGCGGTGAGCTTGTCTGGGCTGGGAAGCAGGGAGAACAACCGGTTGGTGCCGTGCATACCAATATCGGTCGTCTAGCGAGACTGGAATCAGCGTAGCTATGAACAGACGAAGGGAGCTTACCGGTATATTCCGGAGGACAGGCAGCAACGCCCCCGCGAGACGTCCTGCAAAGCACACAAGAAGCTCGCCCAGGACTGACCACGATACCCTGAGACGACGATAACGGGTTACGGCATGCATTAGGTTTGTATTCCATGGTTGTCCATGTCCGGACTGCGGATGCCAGCAGATGGCAGGAGCTTGACTGCGCGTGCATCCGAGTCTTCCATCGGAGTGCTAGCGGCCGAGCTACGACACGTACGGATCTCAACGAAGAGGCGCAGACTATGAACATCCGGCACGTGTCAATTAAAAGCGCCAAAAACATACCGCTTCATCGTTCATGACAGGGACACACGAGCAGCAGCAACGTACTCTCCCTCAGGCCCCCAACTACCCATCTCGCAGATCTGCAACTCGTTCACTTCCCATGTGCCAAAGTCCACGGCGATCGGTCCTCTCTGGGACGAGGTCGAGGTGCCCGCGTTGGCCAGTCTCGCTCGGAGCGCAGTGGACGCCAGGATTGAAGGGTATGAAAATGGGATACGTTCTTTAGGTCGAGGTTTGCGGTAGATGGTGTTGACGATCGTGCAGTGCAACTATATGCGGACGGACGTGATTAGTCGAGTGGCAGGTGGGGAAAAGAGCGCTTCATCAGGAACAAGGAGACGAGTGATTTGCGCGTTTCCGCAACCAGATCACATACCTTGAGCGGGCGATTCTCATCAACCAACAACCCAGAATCCTTGAACGCCTTGTGTACAAGGTCTACACAGGGGCATAAGCGCGATCAATATCCCGTGTAGGGGAAGACTCACTGGCGACTGCCCTGAAGGTCTCTCCGCCCGCCGTGTCTGCGGGTCCGAACCACATGACGTGGGCGCGCTCCTGATCACCCCGCTCGGGTGGCATGATGTCCACTCTGTCCAGAGAGACCTTGAGTTTCTTGCCTCTCAAAACCTCCAGGATCTTAGGCCTGACGCTTTGCAGGAGCGCAACAGCTGCAGCCAGAGTACGAGCGGAGTCCTGGGAGTTGAGCGACATGACGCCGAGCGTAAAGTGCAGTCTGCGGGCGGGCATTACGACCGTTTGGTCGAGTCCGGGGATAGTAGGTGACGCGGCGAGGAGGGCATCGGTGAACGCAGTGACGGACTCGCGAAATTGGCGATTGTGCCCCTATACGGCGGCGATTAGGCTGAAGGTGAAGCTTGCAAGTGGGATGAACTCACGAGAGGTATTGCTAGAACTTGAGGAAGAATGCTATCAATACAGCTTCAAATCGGGGGCATATACGGACTCACAATGCGTAAGCGGGGGTCTGGGAATACGCTCGGGGCGAGGACGACTTGCAACGGCGACACCCCCGCCGGGGACGGCGTTCGGCGCGCCTTCATCGCGACCAGGAATCCCCCCACGCCCTCTTCCTCTCCCACCTCCGCGCCCTCTCCGGTGGCCACGCCCTCGTCCTCGCCCTCCTTCGGAGGCGTTGTGAGGGCGCGGCTCACCTCCGGTTCTCGTATGTGCCGATGCAGTGGTGCTGTTCATAATACGTCCAGATGGTTCAAGACGAGATGCAATGGTGGAGTAGAAGGAAACATGAAGACGGGGGGAATGGGCGAAGTGGGTGAGAGAGATGGTGGAGTAAGTTCTGTCAAACATCGATGCTCTAGCGCCCATCCACCAATCGCACCTGGGCGGCGCAGGCCGGTCCGACACCGGTCCGGAATGGTCCCGCCAACACTTCTTGGACGCCCAGACTCCAAGTTGAGCGCTGAGCGCTGAGGGGTACTTGGCATGAACTACGATCGACAGCGAGCCATCGCCGATACGCCTGCAAATCTCCCCGACATACTGCTTGGCGTCATCGGGATCTCTGATGTAGATGTTCGCGCTACAGGAGAAAGAACTCGTTAGTTTCAACGCGCCGTTTGATCGAGCTCGAACCACTTGGGATAGTCCTCAGTTAACGAACTCAACGTTCTTCTCCGCCAGCCTCACCGGCGCCACGGGAGGCACCGGCCCCACGCGTTCCCGAACATCGTAATCGATCCTTTCGTCTGCACCACCACGAAGTTCTCCTCGAACGTCGCCGCCCCGACCCTATCGAAAGTACACAGCCGCGACGCCCTTCCCTTCCGTCAGCTCCGATACCTTCGCCTCCACGTCTTCCCCAGACAGCACGACATGATCTACCCCGTGCTGTCGCGCAGCTCCGCCTTATCCTCGGCCGGCGTCGTCCCATGACCCTCGTGCCGCGCGCGGCGGCCGCCTGGGGGATGCGCAGCCCAACTCCGCCCGCCACGGCGCGCACAGGCACGGTCTCGCCGGCTGGATGGGCGGGGCCTCCGAGGTGAACTCGAGCGCGGCTACGCCCTGCACTATCGCCGCGGCGCCGGTGCGAAGCGGTGCGAGTGGAGATCGCGGGCGGTAGCGGGATGGCTTTGTACCACGGGGCAGTGACGTACTCGGCGAACGCGGCCATGCCGACCTAGGCTTGGATGTCAGCTGTTTTCGTTAGAAACGTATGGAACTGGAACACACAATGATGACCTTACTGCCGACCTTGAGAAGTGGGCGTGCATTGAAGGCGTCTCTGGAGAGAACGGCGTTGTCAGAGGGGAATGGACGGGAAGCGAGGGCAACGGATATGCCCCTTTGCGGAGCTGAATATCGATGAATTGATGCCTGAATAATCGACCTTGAGGTCTGGGGATGTCGCCGCATTAAAACCGAAAAGAACAACCAGAACGGGAAGAGTTCGTATACGTACTTTGACACGGATCTCGTCACAATGATATCCAAGTCTCCTGTTTTGCTGATACCAACTGCCTTGATGGTAGTAGGAAGGGCGGACAGCTGAGGAGGGTATTTCGAGAATGATTCATTAAAACGACGTTGAGAGCAGGTTGTTGCATACAGCCGTCGAGTTGTACGCTCCACTTTATACGCGTTGCGGCGCAGATTGAGGGCGACCTACACATGCTTAACTTAATGAGTAGCATTCGGGAGCTTTCTAAGTATGCGCAACACGCACGCGAGCGCTGGCCAAGTGCAGAAATCTGCTTCCGAGCTTGCAGAGCTTTCGACCGGCATCCGACGCAGACGGTCATGCCGTGCCGTTCGGAGCTTGTGCCGACTTAGCTGTGATCGTGGCCGGGTAAAGTGCAAAGACCTGTGAGCAGCGATGAACATGGCAACAGCGGTATCCGAGTCGTGCTTACTTTCGCTGCTTCCACCAAGTGCCCAGTGCGGCCCCGCCACGACATTATACATAAGGATTCAAGTATAATAGGACGGAACACCCACCGAACAGGCCGGCGCCCAAGACAACTCATCGTCTTCCAACGAATACGAGCGTATTGGGCTGGATCGTTTCGACATGAACCATGTAACGTTACCGCGGCTGAAAAACCCAAGTTGATCTATAAAGAAGGGAGCGGTGGTGTTAGTAAGCCGCGTACGTCGCTTGCAGCGATACGCGAATTTAGCGAAGTTGCCGAAATAAGCGACTCTAACCGAGGTTTTGCCATGTGGCTTCCACGTGCGCCGGCCGGCCGAGCCTGCGAGGCTGGCGCCTTTGTGTGGCCGAGCTTGCGAGGCCGCCCCAGGTCGGGACTGTCTTTCGGCCGAGTTTACGAGGTCGATGCGCGAGGCGATGATACCATTTTTTTTTTACAGCTGGCTCGATTTTCGTGCACGAGCGCAAGTGGGGCCGTGTTCAATTTCGGAGTGGGCCACAGTGCGTAGCGCCCTCGCGCATCACCGTGCAAAGTACAGTGTGAGTCCGAGCGCACCGCCACGAGCACCGCGCGCGCGTGACGATATCTCTGCGTGCACTGCAGACTCCCCGCGCGCGAGCCTCGCGAGGTACGGCAATAGCACGGCATCGTATCGTGGAATGGCCACTGCACCCGGTGCAAGGTCCTGTTTGGACATGAGTCCTCGCGCGCACGCAAAATGCACACGGGTGTTCTGCGGTGCATACAGAGATGTCACCACACGCGTGCGGTGCTCGCGGCGGTGTGTTCGGACTCGCGCTGCACGTCGCGCGGTGGTGCACGAGGGCGCTAATCACTGTCACCCGCTCGCGCTCCTGCCAGTGCGCGAAACTGGCTTATAATCGATATTGGACCAGCTATACGAGGCCGACCCCCCGCGACGCTTCCCTTCTCGCACGGGGGCGCGCACCAGCCGGCGCTACATTGCACTCCTACCACACGGCGCGTGGGCATGCATTAGAGTGTAACTGAATGGGGTGGGCACATGCCCTGCGGAACTGACTACATACTATGCCTCCCCCAGAAGCGGCGGGGGTACCGCCGTTCCGCAAATATATCTCCCCCTCTCCCCGTTTGCCTTCCTACTCTGCACATGGGTGCCGAATCCACATGCCCTCCTATGTACAAATTTCACGAAGAGCGGACGAGTAGGGAAAAATTGCGCAAGGATCCAATACTGGCGCACCCCAGAAACAGCGGTTTGGCGCTGGCTCGGGTTACGCCCGGGTCACATAACACCCCACTATCCGACAGGGTATAAAATTCTGAAATACCTGGCCGATATCACGTTATATAAGAGGGCCAAAGGCCGCACGCGCCGTGGCAACGCCACGGGTGAGCACTAGTTTCATTGAGTCGCACGGGGAAATTCTGAAATCGATGCTTCTTTAATTCCACCATCGTCGCGTACTTCAAAAGACACATTGCGAACAAACAGGCTGATATACAAGCGGCGGGAACGACTACTAGTGTTCCCCCCACGAACGACACCGGGCCAGCTGGTCCAAACGTGCGTCATCATCCCCTGCAACGAGCAATGACTGTAAGTACCAGGCCTCTCTACAACAAGTCTCACTCACCTCGTTCCAGCTCGCCTGCCACACCGGATGCGCCTTGATGTCCTCCACGTACTTCCTCAGGCGCGCAAACTTCTCACCCTCGCTCAGCTCCTTCCACGCCGCGAGCCCCAAGCCCGCCTCGTACTTGCCGACATCGTGCGAGAGCATGAGCCAGGCGAGCGCCAAGTGCGGCCCCGCGACCATCTCGGCCATCGACCACTCCCCGACCGCGAACGTGCCCTCGCTCACTGGCGGCAGCATCGCCTGCACCTCCGCCAGCGCGGTGACCAGGGCCGACGGAGACTCGCCCTTGCGGAAGGCGGCCATCCACGCCGGGACGAGGCGGGCCTCGATCGTGTGGGCAAATACGCGAGCCTTCGTGCGGGCGGAGAGATCCTTGGGCAGAATCCCACCGTCGGGGTAGAGCTCTGCGAGGAACTCGATGATGGCGATCGACTGGTAGACGATCGTCCCCGAAGGCGCAGCACCGGTACTGGGGTCGGTGGTGGCGCCGTAGCTGAGCGCAGGGATCTGTGGGGGACGCTCATCAGACATTGTTTGGGCGACGGGGTGACCGAGGAGCTCACCTGGCCGAGCGGGTTGACGGTGCGGTACCAGTCAGGCATGGCCATGAGGTTAATCTCTTGGGTGGTGTACTCCGCCTTGGCCGTGTCGAGCGCAAGGCGAGCACGGAGGGAGTTGTTGGAGACCTGGAATTATCGTTGAGTACATCGCCGAAGTCATCCTCTCCAACGCGGCTCACCGGGTTGGTGTAGAAAACGATCTTGCTCATGATTGCTCGAGGTGTGAAGGTAGCTTTGCGGTGTGTGTTTCTGACTGTCTCGGGCTCTGAGCAGGTTATATAGCCTTGTGGCCATGGACGAGCAGAGGAAGCAGCAATGTGTGCGAGCTCCATTTCGGGCGTAGCTGACTCGTTCGGGGATTTCCGCGTCCCGATTTAGCTTGTGCCTCCCTCGCTGAGTCAACGATCAAATAGCTTACTCACTCTGCTCTAATTGCCAAGATCCGAATGGTCAGCATCTGTCTATCCTGTAGCTTTGTTCAAGAAACTTGGTTGCCTGGTGGGCACTGACGAATTTGACGAGCCTCACGCTGTCGCGTACCACTCGAACCTTGAACGAATTTGACACCCGCTTGTGGCTGAAGACGACGGCGATCATGCTACTTCAGGCACCATCTGAGGCCACTGGTCTTGGCTTGAACCGCGATGACAGTCCGTTGGCTTGGCGGACACGTTTGTACTTTGAGAATTCTCGCGTTCACCCTCTGGATCTGGAGATTGGAGGTGTCCCTTTGTAGATTGTATGTCCGAGCGAGAACACCCAAAAACTCGTACAATGCTATATGACTCTGAAATGGGAACCCTAGAGGCTCGTAGAGCGCGAAGAAAGCTTATGAAACGCCGCACGGTCCGTAGACGGTGCGCGGTGGTTGGGCCCGCTTCTCCATTCTCAAAAAGACAATTACCCCGCGCTGTCCCTCCCTTGAAAGCAACAAAGTGCGCACCATCCTGTGCACCTGCCTTGTTCCCCTTGATGGATCAATGTCGAGACGGCGTTGAACGTGTCGGTGAGGAGAACTGTCAATGCGAAAGCGTTGTATCACTGAGCGGGTGTGGTGCTTACGTGCGAACTCGACGGGGCAGTGGACGCGGACTTCGCGCGCAAAGCCGTTATGGAGGTGATCTTGGCTGTAGCAAGTCCCACGGACCACCTGTCTGACCGAGTCCCAGAGTAGGCCGCTACGAAACCTAGCGCGCGCATCGCGGACATGGTCGCGGGGAACTCAATGAACATTGAAAGACACAGCTACGTTGGCTGGTCTTCGCGCCGTGCGACGGTCGACCCTTCGCCTCCGTGTCTGCGAGCTCGACAGCACCGGTGAGCCACGTGGCCTGTCCTCGCCTCTGCGGGCGCCACCAGTCTGAATGCCCGCCTCCAAAATATAGTGCGTTCGCGCGCGGGGCGGGAATGTAAAGAAGTGCATCCACATCGCGTATTCATTGTTCGCCCATACTCAGCACGCGTGGAGGTAGAGTTTACCACTACGGTGCGCGAGCTGGGTGCCAGTGCGCGTGCCACATCGTAACATTGGTGCATTGGGGGAGATGCAGGTTGCAAACACAGAAAACGCGCGCGGGAAAAAAACGCAGCAGCCTGCTAATACGAGTGCAGACTCTACGCTTCCGCGAGGGCAACTACGGCATGGTGGACAGAACACTGGTAAGGGTGTTTGCCGTACGCGCTCACTTCAAAGTGGGGGTGTGCATGAAAGATGGTGATCGAGACTTACTCACTGTTTTTCCATGCTACATAATAGCCTCGCGATATGGGGGCGGACTCTGTCGTCGACTCGAGTGCACCAAGGTGGGGACAGGTTGACTCCACCAGGAGAAATCATCTGATTCGGCTTGCTGAGGCCACGATGGTGCCAGAGAGAGATGATGTCTTTTCCATGCATTAGTAAGCGCCAAGAGGGGCGGAGGGTAGGCAGAGGGAACATTGTGGAGAGCATGCACAAGGAGAACTCGCTAAGTATAAACGCACGTGATGGGAATAATAGCGGGGTGTCGCCGCGGGCGCCAACGTAGCCTCCAAGATTCAGCCGCTTGCAGTGTCAACGTGTCAACACTAGCGGGGCCCTACCGACTCCCGGGTCTAGATCTACGGGATGACAGTCGACACCCCACATGGTCTGCGCCTTCGCAAAGCAGGTAAGAATACTGGTAGAATCGTGCATTCATGCTGAAGCTGACCATCCGTTGTACTAGGTCCCCTTGAGCAGCTCTTCAACGCCCGTGGACAGCTTGGCTTCACTTCTTGGGTGGTCTCGGTGGCACATTACAAGAACGACTCGTCCGCCGTTCTCACCAAGCCGCTCTTATACAGCGCACTCCGCACCGTCATCCATGCCAATATTGGTCTTGCGGCACAATTGCCTCGCCCACCAGCGAAGCCTGTCTGGGTGCGCATGCCATCCCTCAACCTCGACGAAGTGATCACGCTCCTCGACAAGGACGGCGCGAGCTCATTGACCGAAGTGCTTGAGGCAGAATTTGCCACCCCGGTTCAGTACACCGCCGACTTGCCCTACTGGCGTCTCTTCGTCTTCCGAGACGGCTTCGTCGCCTTCGCGTACGACCACACCCTCGGCGACGGCCAGTCCGGCTCCGCCTTCCACGCGAACCTCCTTTCCGCCCTCCGCGCTGCGTCTGCCGGCTCCGATTCCCCTGCGCAATCGCCTCTCATCTCCGACTTCCCCCTCGAAGCCCACCTCCCGCCCGCCGTCGAAACCGCCGCGAAGACCACCCCGCCCCCACTCTGGGCTGCAAAGAAGGTCGCGCAGACGCTCCTCCCGAAGCTGAACCCCCGCGCGCTCGCGTCCTGGACCGCGCACCCGGCGCAAGACCCCCCGACGCTCGTCACCCGCGTCCGCATCCAGCACATCTCACCCGCTGACACCGGCACGCTCGTCGCGCTGAGCCGCGCGCACGGGACCACCCTCACGGGACGCTGCACACGCTCGCGCTCCTCGCGCTCTCCGCTCTCATCCCCACGCACGACGCCTCGTGCGCACCCGCCGCCGTGTCCCCCGCCGCCCGGACGGTGACCACCTCCGTCCCGTTTTCCCTCCGGCGCTTCACCACGACGCCCCGACCGCGCTCTGCAGCTACGCGTTCACGATCCGGACGCACTGCCCGCTCCTGCCCGTGCCCGCGCCGACCGACCCCGACGTATCGGGCTACGCGCACGCGCTCGACGTCCACCCCGCGACGTTCCCGTGGGCGGCGGCGGCGGCGATGTCGGCGCGGCTGCGCGCCAAGGCGCCGGGCGCCGGGCGGCACATCGGCCTGCTCAAGCTCCTCCTCTGGGACCTCCGTGCGCTCTTCGGGGACGCGGACGCGGACGCGCTCGGGAGCGTGGGCAAGAAGCGCTCCGAGGCGTTCGAGCTCTCGAACCTCGGCGCGTTTCCCGCGCTCCCGACGGCACCAACAAACGGGCTTGGGAAGGAGGAGGTGCAGTGGCGGATCCGCGAGGTGCTGTTCGTGCAGGCGGACGTGACGCTCGGGGCGGCGGTCAAGCTGAACGTCGCGGGCACGCCGGACGGGGGGCTGGGCTTGAGCGTGACGTGGGGGGAAGGCGCGATCGAGGACGAGTTTGGGGAGGCATTCGCGAGGATGGTGTTCGACGGTGTCCAGAGCTTGTGCCTTGAACAGCCTCTTTAACACATAGAATCTAGATCCATGCCCTGCCACTGCAACGGCGATTCCCTCGCGAGACAACCCTGTTGCACGTCCATCCTACGAAGGGAAGCAAAGTTTTCCTCTACGCGCAGAGCAGCCTCCTAGCGTCTTCGAAATCTCTCCCCTGAAATCTATATACCGTGTGTCGCTCTTTGCAGGGTACATCATTATTTTCCGCTGAGCAAGGATCATCTACTCGCGTATCAAAGCCCAAGAGGACGTACAACGGCCACGCAAGGCTCATACCCTGCAAACTTGTCTCCGAATCGCGACTCCCAAGTCAATCGTTGCCTCACCTCGCTGCAGGATCGATGGCACGAGACTGTGCTGAGGTCCAACACGAGCTCGCATTAGCCCATTCGCGTTAGCTGGGCAGTGCAACGGCTCACCTCGTCGCTGCGGTATCTCCAATAAGTCCCAGACGCGAGCCAGCTGATCGTCGATCTTCAAACCCCTCGGAAAGTACCGGGCAGTCTCGGGCGCTAGCTGGTCGTTCCACTTGAAACCCGGCCCAATCTCCTGATACACCCACTTCCCCCCTCTCCCCCTCCGCATCACCGTACCCACGAGCGGACCGTGCCGGGGGTCTCTCGGCGGGCGCGCGACCAGCGGCTGCACAGGGGTGCTCCCCAAGAGCTGGGAGAAGAAGTTGCAGGTGAGGTCGAGCGCCGTCTTGTCGCGCGTTGAGAGGAGGTCGGTGCGCGGCGGCCCCGGGCGCGGGCGCATGCGGTAGATCGGGTACGCGCGGACGACGGCGATGCCGAGGTCGGTCATGCAAAACTCGACGGGGAAGTATCCGAGCACGGCGCCTGCGTCTTCCGGCGTGCGCGCGAGGAAGGCGGCTTCCTGCGCGGCGCGAAGGCCCTTGAAGTTTTCTTCTGTGTGCTGGGGCCAGATTGGGCTGCTGGTGGTGCTGCCCGGGCGGGGGGGAAAGATACCCTGGGAGGTGAGCCAGAACGCCGTCGACGGGGCGATGGTCGTTGTGGATCCATCGTTGAACATGAGATTGATGGTGTAGTAGAGCGGGGAGTCCAGGACATCTTTCACCGTGGATATGCCCATTCTTCTCTGGAGGACGGCTGTGTGGTCTGTCGAAGTGTAGACGGTGCAGTTGGCGACGAGCGTGAGGGTGTGTTCGTGCAACTGTGTCCAGATACGGATAGCGGCAGCGAGAGCGGCATGCGATGTGTAGCGAGATAGCACCTGCTCTAAACGCAAGCGAGTGCTTTGTTCCCTAGGGACGCATACGGTCCTGAATATGCACGCTGGTCAGCGGCGCATCATAAACAATCTGTGACGCTCACCTGTGAGTTGGCCAATCGTTCTTCTGGCATGTTCTGTTGCAGTACTTTGTCACCATGCACCCACTACACTCCTTCATACCGGGAGAGCGCAAGCCGCAGTACAAGCAACGATGCCGAAGGGCGACCTCGGCGGTTGCTGAGACAGAGAAGTCGGGCTGGAAGACTGCAACAAGATATGGATGTATGTTTACGGCTCGAGGGGGTGGCTCGTCAGATGTGTCATTTCGCAAGACAGTCTGCATGTTTCTTCATCGATTAAGGTGAAGGGATCGGGGTCGGTGGTGGATGGAGTTGAAGCCAGTTTCGGCGCTCAAACGAAAGCTCTGTGGCCCGTACTTGTTATCATTCAGGCATCACGTGGTGTCAGTGCACAACGCATTCAAGCTAGCTGCTACTGGTAACTGGCCGTAACTGAAGGCGGTGAGCAAGCAACGACCGGCACCCTGGAGAGCACGTGGGCAGATAAGATACAGATTGCTTTCATCACGCGACCGCGTCATCAAGAAAGCGGGCGAAGGGCCTTTTCTGGCTTTCATTGTCGTCATACGACCAGTCAGCGCGCATCAGCAGGCTTCACGACAACGATACATTATCTGTGCTATGACACAAGGTCACGACCTGTAGACGCACTTCTCCGAAAAGAATCCTACGACAGAACGTCGTTAGCTTCGTGTCGCGCTCACTGAAACACCCGACTCACCATCTAGACCCGTGTCGCGTTTAAAGAACCTCTCCTCGACAATGTCGCGTGCTCTTTCGCCGTCTTCACGCCATATTTCCGTCATACCGACGCGCCCTGCCTTACGCTCGATCCACCAGTACCGATGGTCCCGCGTTCGCTCGCCTGCCAGTCGTCGTAGCTCAACCACGTCTTCGTCTTCCGCGTCCTCGTCTTCTTCCTCCAGCCAGACCACGTTGGGGTTGGATGCCCCCAGTGCGAGCACGCGCAGCGTCGAGATACCGTCCGCGAGCGCGCGCGGGAGCACCTCGCGCACAACACGGACTCGCTCCACTTCGTCCTGCGAGTCCAGCGGCTCTGCGTCCGGCCGGACGACGACGCTGAGATAGACAAGCGGCAGCTGCGCGAGCACACGGACCAGGTTCTCCTGAACAAAGACTACTCAGTTTCCCATCGACGCGGAAAAAGAGCACCCACGCACCCCCAGCGCCCCAAACGTGACGTCCTCCGCCGCGCGCTCCACCTTGAGGCTCAGCGCCCGGAGGGCCGCGTTCGCCAGCGGCGTCCACATCGACTGCGGGCGCTGGCGGAGCGCCTTCACCTGCCCCATGAAGTCCGTCTGCCCCGCGGCGCCGTCCACGACGAGCGCGAGCTCGAGCCCGCACATCCCGGGCACCACCTCGAACGGGAGCGCCGCCTTCGTCGTCTGCTCCAAGTTGTGCGCTGCGACAGGCACGGCCGGGCCGTCGACGACGAACCTCCCGATGTGATTGAACTTGCCCATGTTCGCGGGCCGGAACCGCGGGCCGGTGTACCTTTCAGGCGTCGGGAGATACGTGAGCGTGCGGAGCGGTGGCCAGTCGCACCGTGTGGCCATGATCTCGAGGTCAAGACTCCCAGGCGGAGGCTGCCGAGGTTCGGGCACAGCGGCACCATCGACGGGGTGCAGTCGATAAGCGTGAGGGCACGGACGTTCGGGAGTTGCGGCATCGCTACGCCCATGTTAAGCCCGAAGGGCGTCCGCTCGAGGCAGTCCGTGCAATCGATGCAGAGGTCTTCGAAGCGAGGGAAACCGGCGAGGATCGCGAGCAGGTGCCCATAATCGCGGGGGTCAATGTGGTAATCATACAGAGCGAAGGAGAGCGTGATGGAGCGGAGGGTCGGCTCGAGTGGGGGGAGTACGGTGAGCAACTTCCGAACGATGTCCCGGTTCACCAAGGATATCGCGAGCGAGGTCAAGCGAGTCATGGAAGGAAGGGTGTCGAGAACCTGGGGACTACGCCACGCGTAGTCTTCGCCGTCAGGGAAGGCGAGCGACTCGAGCCGAGGTACCTGCAAAAGAAGAGAGGAAAGCTGGGGAGCGTGAGGAAGAGGACATCCGGGCATCCAAATCCAAGCTGTACGGGGAGTGGGAGGAACACGGATGTTGCGGATGTAGTCGGAGCGTGGGCGCTGGAGATAAGAGTCGCGAGCAAGCGCGAAGTCAATGTTCGTTAGATGGGAACCCCCTTTGTCGAAGTGAAGTTGCAACGGGAATCCAAGAATGTGTGGCATAACGACGGAGTAGTGTGCTTTGGCAGTGAGGGAGAGGGAAAGAGCATCTGGTGCATCCAAGAGGCGGACTATTTGTTGAAGCACTTCACCATCAAGAGAGTGCCACCCCCGCATGGTTGTGGATCTGCAAGGAGTGGAGGGGGTATTGTTGAGCGATGGTCGCGGACGAAAACGAGGAGTGAACGCACCTACTTGTCCCTCTCGAGATAGGAGCATGGGCGGTCGCGGCCGTTGCATCATCATTCGCATGTCCTGAATATGCAGACAGGAGAACCGGCTCCTAAAAAGGGCGGATAATGCAAGAGTAGATAGACGCTGTTGTGCGAGTTAAATGCTTCGCATCACAGTGATCTCAGCCCGGCACCAACGGATATTGTGGCTTGGTTTCGAAGCAAGAGGCGGAGGATAGCGTTGGAGGCGAACCAGAAGGGATAGTTTTACAGGAACATACCAACGGAGTTGACACACTACAGCCTCCTACCCGTTTCCCGCCGCACCCTTAACCGCCGCCTTTAGCCTCTGTGCCAATTTCGACGTATTTTCCGACCCGGAATCTGTTCGTGCGTGTCCGGATAAAGACCCCCCTTCGGGCGCGTTCCCGTTCTCGATGACGCCCCGTGGAGAGAGTGGGAGCGTTGAGAGGACTGGGGATACTGGTTTCGGTACGAGGGGGAGGCTGTCGTTGCTGCTGACGCTCGAAGAGGGCGAAAAAGGCTCGTCGCGTTGCACACCTAATTCGCCAGGACCGACGATCTCGATGCTCTCCGTAAGGACAGCGACGCGCGTCCACCGCCGGTACCTTGTGTACTGACCACATACACTCGCGTAAGGACCAACAAACGCAGGAGCAATAAACGGGAGTGACGCACCTTGCCCATCCCGCCTTTGCTACTCGTGTACTCCCACTTGTTGTCCGCATACATCCACCCGTCCGCGTCCGTGCATGGCTCGTCCTCGTCCTCCTTCTCGTCCGCCCCGTCCGCGCCATGCGTGTGATCACCCTCGTGGTCGTCGTCCGTCCGGTGCTCGTCTGACTCGCGCTCCTTGCTCCCTTCCTTCTCCTCTTTCTTAGCGCCCTGTCCCGCCGCCACCGCCGCCGACGCGTCGAGACTGCCCCCGCGCATCTTCCCCGCCGCCTTCAAGATCCGGCTCGCGCCCACCGCCGCCACACTCTCCTCTTTCGCACTCGGGACGGGTCGTTCGACCCGGACGCTCCCACTCGCGCCCTCCTTGCGTACGACGACGCGCCATTCCGGTTCTTCCCACCGCCAGCGTGCCGTGCGCTTCACGCGCTTGTTCGGGTTGCCGTCTGGAGTCGGGGTGTAAACCGTCGTCGCAGCCGGCAAGGAGAATGCTGAGGGTGGGGCAGCAGGTTGCTGTGAGGAGGAACACCAAGAGGGCCGTTCGCCAGGGAGGAGCGCGGCAGTCCAGTCGAGGCCCATCCACCAGCGCTGGTTTTCGTAGAGGGTGAAGAGGAAGCGGACAGAGGTTTCGGGCAGAAGACCGCCGTCGAAATCCTGTGCGGGATCGGAAGTGGTGGTCTTGCCGAGGAGCTTTGAAGAGGAAGTGGCAGACGCAATACGCGCGTCGGCTTGTGACTGGGGAGAGCGGCCACGGGTGGCGAGGGGCAGTGGAAACCCGGTGAGGCGGGCGAGAATGCGGTAGGTGAGCCAGCGGAGGTGAGCGCTGCGAGTTAGTGCTGTGCGGACGAGAGCGGCCCAGCGAGCGCGCCAGGTGAAGACGACGGTTCCCGCCAGAGCGAGGAGAACACGGAGGTGGATCAGGTGAGTAAGGAGGAGATAGGGTACAAGAAGCAGCGCGAGGACACGTATAAGAACAGGGGGTGAAGGGATGGCCTGTGGGGAGAGGAAAGCGGAGGTGGGTCGCAGCGAGGGTAGAGACGGGAGGAGGGCATGGATGGTGGTGAGGTCGGCGATTGCGCGTTGGATAGTGTCTTCTGTCACGGGCGGCGTGGCGGAAAGAGGGGCGGGGTAGAGTCGCGCGCGGATGAAGAGAAAGAGTACGAAGAGTGGTAGGACATATCTGTACGCGTCGACACGGATAAAGTCGGTGTATGCGCTTTCGGGGACGACGAGGATGACGTACCTGACGGCTATTTCAGGAATCAGACATACAGCCCACCAAAGCGCAAGCGCGAGCCAGCAATTCTGCCATGATGCCCTCCAAGTGAGTATCTGCAGCAAATGGCGCGTCCTAGCAATGGCCGGAGAGAGGCCGGCGAGTGTGGTTGTGAGGGGCGACGGGAGTGTGTTGAGGAATTCGACGAGTGGGGCGGAGTGCGGCAACTCGTCGTTTGTTGCCTTTGACATCTGGTTGAGCAACGCTGGCTAATATACAGGCAGGCAAGAAGAGAGGGAGGGTGTGGGTGTGGGTGTGGGTGTGGAGGTCATGGAGGGAGAAAAGCAAGGCAGACGAGCAGAGGGCGACGAGGGGGGTGAATCACAAGCCGGCCGCTGCCGCGGTTCCCCGCACGCGTGACGTATGCTGCATGGGCGCTTCCGCCACGTCGCCTCGAGGCCAGCGCTTGCTCTCCTGGATCTGTGCCACGACCGGCCCGATGTTGTCAGCACGACATGGCCTCCGCGCCATCCCCCGGCCCCCGCCGTGCGTTCAGAGGACATCGAGGAACTGCCGGAGACTCCTTCAGCGTACGTTACCCGCCTTTTCCCTTTCAGAAAGGTCTATTACTCACCCGCAAAGACTGACAGACCGATCTTCGCCGGCCCCCCTACCACCGCTCGTTTTCACCTTTGACATAGTTCGTGCTCACAACATTGCCACCCATTCCTCCTTTCCACTCACGTCTCTCAGGATGGCGTTCTTATCAGAGGCGCACAAATTATACCAGCGGCCAGGAAAGCTTTCGACATGCTCAACGGAAACAACCCCATGGGCGTGTACGTTCCATCTGCCTCACCCACACCATCGAACCTCAGAAACACTAATTTAATTGCAGAAAAATACCATACATTCTTGTGAGGTCTCAAAAACATCGTTGCTCGTCCACTCATTTGTTCATACGCGCACTTCAAAGCTCACTAACGGCGGAGGAGTCGGCGAAGAGGCCCGCCGATTGAAGCTCAGTAAACAGCTCGGAGTTGACGTCAGTGTTGGCGTCTTTTCAGTCCATAAAACCGCTCATTCAAATGTTTTGGCGACAGCTGGACGTCGACCAGATAGTACAAGCGCATACCATGCTCAAGTCCATCGCCCACAAGTACGCGGACAAACCCGTCCTTGTCCTCGGAGGCCGGACCGACGTCGTACGCAAGGTTGCGGAAAGCTATGGCTTCAAGCACGCGTATACTACCCTCGATGTTCTTGCTTGGAAACCCGAGTACGTATCGTATCCGCGTTTTGCCTCACATCGTCCTGCTCATCCTGCAACCCAGAGCATGGCCATTCCACGAACTCACGCCCGAAGAGCGCGCCTCAACTCAAGTAAGCCCCTTCTCCTTGATCTTATCAGACTTCTCTGACAACCATGTCTCCTACCAGTCCGTCGACTTCTCCACAACCCCGCTCTCTGCCATTTTCGTCTTCCACGACCCGCGCAACTGGTCCCTCGACATTCAGATATCCCTCGACGTCCTTCTCTCGCACGGCTTGATCGGAAATACCCACCTCCTCCGTGGTGCTTCGCCACCCGCGATCGACATGGTGTTCTGCAACCCGGACCTGCTCTGGAAGAACGAGTTCCCGGTTCCTCGCCTCGGTCAGGGCGCTTTCCGCGACGCTTTCCAGGCCGTGCACACCGCCGTCACGGGCGCCAAGTACCCTCACGTCGTCCAGTACGGCAAACCGACGCGCGCGACGTACGCGTTCGCCACCCGCGTTCTCTACGACCGCCTCGCCGCGCTGCAGGGCGGACGAGCGCTCGCACAGGAGCAGCTCCCGCGCGTGTACATGGTCGGCGACAACCCCGAGTCCGGTTTGTGTCCTCCCTCTCCTTCGATATGTCGTAACGCGCTGACACAGCTCCAGATATCGCGGGCGCGAACGGCGCAGGGTGGGAGTCCGTGCTCGTTGAGACCGGCGTCTACGACCCCGCGGAGGGTCCACCCGCTCATGTGCCGACGCACATCGCCACGAACGTTGCAAGTGCGGTACAGTGGGCGATCGAGCGCGAGATGAGTGCAGCGCAATGAGCTTAGAGGTCGGTGAGCACGTTCGAACCACTAACCGTTCATGGGCTAATGCGAGCTCGGTTTGGACTAGAAAGCAGGCCCATGCCGTTGTTCGTCCATCTCTCCTGCTGCGCGAATTTATTGGAAGCCCCTAGAGCTACAACAGCATACCCATACCTTTCCGCAACTCTGGGAGCGAGCCATTAATAGTATTATGGCAATGGCCGAGGTTGCTCTTCGACAGGTACCGGTGTATGCACTGTGGTTCACACTCGTGTCCTCAAAGAATGCAGCGCGTGCTTGGTTACACAGTACTGTGACCAAACATGCCAGAGAAGAGATTAGCCTTTCCACAAGTACGCTCATTAGACTGTCACTCTTGCTGGAGGGAGGAAGTGGGAGTACTCTGAGATTGAGGGCTCCCGATGGGAGCAGGGGCGGGCGCCCGACGCGTCGGCGCATCGGAGTGGGTTCGCGGCGGACGACCTTTTGGTGCGTCTCTGGGACATGCTGGAGATGCCGCGGCCTTGAGGTGGGTCCTGCGCACAGCTCAAATCACATGGACTGTAGTCGCACATTTTTCGGCTGTCTGTTGTAGTTACGGTGTACCCGGTACAGGATCTTTCAAGGGTACATCGCGAGTATAGACCATCATGGCATGTTTCGGAAGACACACGATATGGCGCACGAATACAGACATCTTAAGGTGCTAATAGATACAATCTAATCTATACAATCCTTGACGAGCTGGCAGTCTACTTCGGGAGCTCATTCACCTCCACCGACACTTCCGACGGCGCACCCACGGAGTCCTTCTCGACATCAGCCCGACCGGCTTGAAGCCGTCTTCTTCGGCAACGACTGAATAAGGTTGTAGCGCTCGCATAGCACGCCGTGCCGACAAGCCCGACGCACTAGAATCCGCAAGCCGTCAGGGGCTTCGACCATCACGAACGAGTTCGGAACTCACCCCGCTCCAAACCGCGGGCCGCCACCAGATGAAGTCGCGTGTGAGGAGCGCCCGTCGATGGGGTGCCGACGAGCGTGCCAAGCCCTGCATATATAAGTCTCAGTAGCCTGCCATAGTCACAAGAACGAGGATCGCGCACCACAGAAGAACAACGCGATGCCGAGGCGTGCTCTGCGAGAGGCAAGTATCCTAACATAGCGACTTTCTTCTATGCGAGCTGGAGTGCACGCACCCGATCTCAGCAGGGTTGTCCGTCAGCTCCACGATTTGCGGCGCGATGAGAGAGATGTCTGCCAAAGCTCGTTTGAGTCGTCGTGTAGCATGCGCCAAACCGGAGTGTCACTCACAGCTACCGCCAAAGAGCCAAAGAGGATCGCGATGACGATGATGCTTGTGGCGCTCCCCAACCCGATCATTCCGAAGATCACGACCGAACACGCGAACGTGGCGAAAGTAGTCATATGTGTCACGCCGAATCGGCCCACTACGAATCCCGGTGCGATGCGACCGAGGATGGAGGGACATTCAAAATAACGAGCTGTTGTCCGACGTGAGCGCCCTCGCACATGTGCCAAAGTGGCAGATACGTACCACGTTGAAAGAGAACGAGGCGCTGCGACCGTGCAGGAGCGCGTCGAGCTGGAGGTAGAAGAGGGGATAATAGTACGCGATGATGAAAACCGTCATCCTGCGCGCCTCGATGATCAGCGAAGGTGCACTAGACGGCATCAAAGCGCATGCACTCACCCTGCCGTCGTCCACACATAGGGTCCGTCCCGCATAAACTTGGCCGCCTTCCGCCAGAGGCTTTCGTCTGAGCTTGGGTTGCCGCGCTTTTCATGCGTCTTGTCTCGCACGACGAGGCACCCGAGAAGAACGATGCCGGTGATGAGCGCGGCGTTGGCCCGGGCGGCGGCCTCGAATCCCCACTTGTCGAGCGTGCGGTTGAGCATGACCGGGTGGACGACCGCGCCCACCGAGGATCCCGCGGCGACGATGGTGAGTGCGGTTGCACGGGCGCGACCCGCAGAGGGCCCAAAGCGAGCAGATACAGCAGACATGGAGGGAACGTAGAGCAGCCCGCCTCCGAGGCCGGCACCGATGCCTTGCGCGAGGAGTATCTGTCAAGGGCGTCAACATTCTCGGCACGAGGCAATCTGCTATGCAACTGCATACCTGATAGAAACTACCCTCGTGCGCTAGAGATAGCAAGAATAGGGAGACGGCGGTGAGGAAAGAGCCGGCGTATACCAGATGGTAGCTGCGTGGAGACCAGTCAGCATGCGGCGATGGAGCTGGGCCCGAATGAGTGCGCACAAGTATCCGCGGTCGTAGAGTGGCCCGGTGAGGATACCGGAAGAGATGACGATGAACGCATTGATGCTTCCTATCCACCTGCCGCACAAATGTGACGCTAGTCAGGACGAGGGACACGGGGGACGACAAAGGGAGGCATACGAGATGACGGAGGATGAAGAGTCCTTGAGGTACACACGTGTATAATAGTCTGTCCCGCGACTCTTCAGACAGAAACGGAAATACCCAACCCAAGTTACGTACCCTGATAAACCCCGAAGGAGGCGGTGTATCTGCGGAGTTGAGCACAGTCAGCCAGCATGTCAGACCGAGCAGAAACGAGGTGGACTGACCCGAAACAACACATCTGAAACAAAAACCTAGAAGAATTTCAGCGTTCGAAAGACACGAATGCATAAAGACCACACACCCGGCCAAGATGTTCAACCATGTTTGCCACCTTCCCTCGCTGGATCCCTTGGCCGGTGCGGGCGGGGTATTGGTCCCGTCTGTAGCGTTCCCAGAGTCTTCGGTGGTGACGGTTGTCCCGTCCTTCGACTTGTCCATGGCAGGTGCCGTCGGGAGGGTGGCAGAGGAGGGACGGGGAGACGGGGGCTGGCTCGCGGGTTATATGCACTGCACCAGCTGTGAGAGAGTTGAAGGCGGATTATACACGTGTGTGCCATCATTCTTCTTGAGTTGCGGCGGGTGGACGAGGCTGATAGCACTGGTCTGAGAAGACAGAAGCAACCCGCCCGGGCCCGGAGCATCAGGCCTTCAG
The DNA here is from genome assembly GCF_022376455.1 of Epithele typhae. Lineage (NCBI taxonomy): Eukaryota > Fungi > Basidiomycota > Agaricomycetes > Polyporales > Epitheliaceae > Epithele > Epithele typhae. The sequence continues at coordinate 57,148 of NW_025954286.1, forward strand.
GAATCAGGAAGCTCTGCAAGTCACGAGCGTCGTCAGCTCACTTGCAGAAGGCCGATATAGAATGCTCTGTCGAGACACCTGCCGATGCCACATTGCACAAGTATACAGCCTGAACCAGGATGCACTTGCAGCGTCAGGTGAGTCCAAGCATCCTTGATAGAGCCGTGTGGTGAGCGAGGGCAGAAGTGAGACCGGAGCACAACTGCCCGAAGATGATCAGATAGAAGCTCCCGGTATCGGAGTTTCACTATCTACTGCGGAGATCCAAATTGACACTAAGTTCGAACGGCGACTGGCCATCACACCACAACGTTGCACAACACATGTTTCCCCTCGCGCTCCACATCCCGATCGTCTTCTTTTGACATAATCCCGTATCGAAGCCACGGCAAACGTGCGCTGTGAAGCAAACTCCCGGTGCACATGCGGATCACCCCAACAACCTGTTCTACAGCCCTTTGCATACTTAGTATGAATCGCGCGTGCGATTCTGATGTTTGTTCCAAACAAACACAACCTGAAAAGTCAGGGTTGTGACAGCTAGTTTGACGGTTCCGTGACGTGCTGTCCGAGTTGTCGTTCTGCTGCCCTCGAAGGCCGGATCCCCGTATACTTGTATACATGTACAGGGCTGTAAGCACGACAGCCACACACACGCTGAGCACGCCCACACATCTCTCCTCAGTTTCCCCTCAATCGCCTCATACGCTCATCCCCAACGTCACATCCGCCTGCGCAACCGGCGATGCGCTAGCCTCCGGCCCTGGCGTCTCCCTCGTGCGTGCGCGTCATCGCACCCCGGGAATACGCCGAGGTTCGAGAGCTCAAATGCCTCCGCGTCCTTCTTATTTGCGGCCGTGGATCGTAGGGGAAAGCAGCTGAGCTTTTGTGAGAACGTCGTGAATGGGTGAACAGACCGATGGTGTTGCTGAGCGGGCACTTTGCTGAGGCCCATACTTGGGGCAATGCCAAGTGCTGTGCAGAACGCGGTCGTTGGGAGCGTCAAGAAAAGTGGTCATTGGAGAGCAAATTGTTGTCGAAACTGGAAGCGATGCAGTGAGCATCGGGAGGTTCCGGCCCGCGGATTCCCGCGCCCTACGAGTATGTGCTACTTACTTGCTCGCAGGTCTCTTCAGACTGCAACTTGTGTTGTCAAGCAGCCCTTCGCGCACCACTTATGTGCTGCATGCGGCAGACACAGAGTCACTGGACAGGGTACTAGTATCAATTTCCTTCGCCCGACTAGCGGTATAGTACACAACGAATCATCGTCCCTGAACGACATCAGTCTCCGATTTCCAGGCTTCATTTCTCAACCTTCTAGTGGCTACTGCGAAGAACGCCCTCCCAGCTGCCCCACACCTTCAGCTGGTCTTCCTGAAAAAGGACATTTATCGCCCGTCAGTCTCCGACCCTCAACCCCGGCATGCGTACTCACTTCGTCCCAGGTCGCCTTCCACACAGGGTGCGCCTTGATGTCCTCCACGTAGCGCCTCAGGCGCGCGAACTTGGGGCCTTCATTGAGCTCCTTGAACGCCGCGGGCCCCGCCCCGGCCTCGTACTTGCCGATGTCGTGCGCGAAGAACAGCCACGCACGAACCAAGAACGGGCCCGTCACCATCTCCGCCATCGACCACTCGGCGGTGACGAACACAGGCTCGCCCTGCTTGGTGCCGACGGGGATGGGCGGGAGCTGAGCCTGGAGGCCGACGAAGGTGTCGAGGAGAACGGAGGGCGGCTCGCCACGGCGGAAGACGAGGCGCCAGGGCTTGGAGACGTACTTTTCGAAGTGCTCCGAGAACTCTCGGACGCGGGTGCGCTCGAGGAGGGACTTTGGCTGGATGCTGGAGTCGGGGTAGAGCTCGGAGATGAGCTCGAGGATGGCGAAGCTCTTGTTGAAGAGGACGCCTTCGTACGAGACGGAGGGGACCTGAGCGGCGAGGTGAGCGTCGTCCCAACCGCCAGCGATGGTCACTCACGGTTCCCCCAGGGTGCAGAGTAACGAACCAGTCGGGCATCGGGGGGAAGGGGGCATCTCGTGTCTCTGGCACTCGGACTTGGCGGTGTCGAGCGCCAGCTGGATGCGCTGCGCGTACTGGGAGTGCTGGAATCGTCCACGGTCAGTATTCCTGCGTACGACTCCAGATGATTGACAAAGCTCACCACGTTGGTGTAAAAGACAATTTTGCTGTGGGCAGACATGTCGTCGGCTTGGTGGTGGAAGAGTGCGGCCGTGTTGTGGATGGGACGGTGAAGCGAAGAGCAGTTGTTGGAGGAGAAGGCGTCGAGACTCTGGTTTTATACGCCGGGGGCTGGGAAAGAACCACTAAACCACACGGTAAGCACGAGCGTCTTCCTGCGCTGGAAAGACATGACTCGAACGCTGATAGACAGGCTCCTACCCAGCCGTCTGTTCGAGTTGAGTGTGCCGGCGCAGAGCGTGCCCCGCGCCCGGCGGCGCGGCAGGCCCTACGGGCCTGAAAGCAATCATGGTATGTGGAATGTAGAGTACCAATAGAAGGAATAGAATGCCAGGTGGGGCCGGGCCAGGCGGGCCCACGCCACCAGGTCACGGGAACACACTCAGCACCGGGCACACTCAACTCTCACAGACGGCTGGCTTCAAACATTGGTAAACAACGGAGCCCCGGCGCCGAAGCGCCCGCAACGACCAGAACGGGATCCTCGGGAGTGCCAGGCCGAGCACGAAAAATCCTCGGGACGTCTCTCATTTAATGACAGGCATTGCGCACTCACGCGGCCCGTCGTGTCGTGCTCGTCGTGCAAGGGCGCATACATTGAGTGAATTCGTACATTCTTGCCTACAGCCATGCCATCCAGTTCCGCGCAACGTGCGATCTCAACACAGTGGTTTGAGCACAGCGTGCGCGATCTCGCGCTCTTTGCAGTAGCGATCCTCGTGGTCTAGCGTGGAGGAAATGGTGTTTCTGGAGGATGTAGGGGCCGTTGAAGAGGCCGCGGAGAGCTCAGTGGATCCAGGTCTGTCTCGCTCTACTGCCTTGTTCGCCCGCTGCCCACGGACCCTCATATGCTTCGCTGGAAGCGCAGCCGGCTCGTGGGCTGCCAGGCTCCAGCGCGTGCCTGCGGCCGTGGGGAGCACTGGGGGCGTGCACTAGCTGCGCGTACGCGACGCGTAGCTGTTCGCACTCGGTGAACCGACCGTCGTCGGACGCGTCGCACATACATGAAGAATTCGGCTGCATTCCCAGCCATTTCTGCCTTCGGAACCTCCCGAGGATCCCGTTCTGGTCGTTGCGGGCGCTTCGGCGCCGGGGCTCCGTTGTTTACCAATGTTTGAAGCCAGCCGTCTGTGAGAGTTGAGTGTGTCCGGCGTTGAGTGTGTTCCCGTGACCTTGTGGCGTAGACCCGCCTGGCCCAGTGTTCTATTTCTGTTCTATTCTTTTGTATAGCTGCATTCTATGGACTAGTATTCCTCTCGCAGGCCCACAGGGCTTGCCGCGCCGCCAGGCGCGGGACGCACTCTGCGCCGGCACACTCAACTCGAACAGACGGCTGGGTAGGAGCCTGGCTGATAGAGTTCCCGGCACCAACGCGGGCAAACAAACGGATATCTTCACCTCGCCGACCTCGTCGACGTCATCAACGCGCGGCCCCCTCGGCATCGTGCCGTGTGCGCGCAGGAAGACACGCACGTGCCCAGCTCCACATATGACTTGTATTGTCGAGTCACTTATGTTTAAGTTTAGCCAGTCACTACTATGCCCCACGATGCACTCACGGACCCACTGCCGTCTCCGTGAAGGCTCGACGCAGAAGCGGGCCCAGACCCCTCGTGGCCACGGTAGCGTGTGTGGTGCGCAGCATAGCGGTGGCAGACTCGGAACTCGCATCCCCTCGTCTGCGGCTGCAGTAAGCAGCTGAAATCCCGGAGGCTGACTCTCACCTATTACAAAGTTCGCTGATGCTGGAAACTGGAGAATTCAGTTCATCAGTCTCACCGAGCTGTTTGCCTCTCAGTACAGCAGGCCCAGGGGTAACTGCTGCTCGGCAGGACGAAATTACTAATCCATTGGGTTCGAGCTTCACTACGAAGTTTAAAACATGTGAATACGTCTTCATTGGGGTATAGAGTGAAAGCCCGGATGCACAAAGATAGATGTCGAACGACTTCGATGAGTATCACCAGTCCGCAGGTATCCCAATCCTTGGTATCATGCACGCGCATCAAGTCGAGCGCGTGCCAGCAAGCGTCATCAGCACCTTTTCGATCCTGTCCATCTGCACGGTCAGCGCAATGAGCTGGCCCTCTACCGACGTCAGCCGTTCCTCCGCCGTCTTCGCCTCACCCGCATCTCCGAGCGATTCCGTGCAGCGCACCAGGGTATGCGTCGCGAGGTGCTCGTCCACGTCGCACCCGCCCTTGTTCTCGTCGCACTCCCCGCACACGAACACGTTCGACTCCACTGCTCCCAAGTCAGCGCCCCTCTCCTCGCTGCAAAAAGCGGCCAACGCACCAGGACAGTCAACACAGAACCAGCACGGCACCGCCGCCGGCGCGTGACACGACACACACGTCGGCGTCGCCGCCTTGCGCTCCTCGAGCAGGCCGTCGCCAAAGTCCCCGTCGAACCGCGACTTGCGCTTCCCCGTCGCGCGCCGGCGGAGCACCGCGCTCTCGAGCGTGTCGCTGCGGCTCGCGCGCGCGCCCTTGCCCGCGCCCGTGCCACCGAAGAGCAGCCCGCGCGCGTACTCGAGCCCGGCCGCCGCCGCGCGGAGCACGCGCCCGATCTCGCGGTGGTAGTGCAGGTTCGCGCGGATCTTGACGAGGTCGTGCGTCGGCACGTGGGGCGTCTTGAGGTCGTCGCGGTGCTTCGGGAGGACGACGGCGCCGGCGCAGGAGGGCGCGTCGTGCAGGTTGATGGTGGTGCGGGCGCCGCAGGAGAGGCAGACGAGCCAGGCGCCGATGATCTCCTCGTTGCAGACGTCGCACGGGAACTCCCTAGACGGGCTGGTCAGAGGCTGGAGGGCGAAGCCGGCAACTAGACGCACCCGATGAGCGGATTGGACGGCGTTTGGCGCAGCTGCTCGCGCGCAAAGCAGGCCCGGATGTCGTCAGGCGTCAGCCGGCGGTACAGCGCAGAGAGCGCCCGCTTGTCTGCGTCCGACGTCGAGCCGTCCGCCTGGTGTCGCAAGATGTCGAGGTACTCGAGCCTCGCATGGCGCCGCTGCCTGATGTACGACCACGAGAAGAGTCGTCTGCGTGCCTCGTCGAGCGACGCCATGAGCGCGTACCGCCAGAGCGCACGCGTACGGTTCGCCTTGTAGGAGTTGAGAGACGGCCGCGCGAGGAGGATCTCTGGGGCCACGCGCGAAAGGTAAAAGGGCCACGGTCGGTCTTCGGCGCTCGTTCCCCAAGTGCCCCGAACGTCACCGCGTCCTCGTCGAGCCGCCCGCGGAAGTAGAGAAGCCTCTCGTCGTGGTCGTCCGTTGCCGGGTACGTCTGCGTGAATGAGTAGCGCACGAAAGTCGCCCCCTCGACCTCCTCGATCTCATACGCGCCGACGACCGTGTACGCCTGTCCTTGCGCATCGGTGCCGGAAGCCTCGAAGCTCGGGCTTTCGACGCTTCCGGACGGCTTGAAGACGAGGGTGAGGATTGGGCATGTCGGCCATCGACGTTCGCCAATGAACCCATTCCAGCGACCGAGGCTGGAAAGCATGTGAGCCGATACCATGGATGACGAGAATGGAGCCTTACACCCTGTTGAGCACATCGTCTGGAGTTGGCATGATGTCATCCTCAACGACGGCGTACAAACCATCGGTGGCTATGGGGTAGTTCAGCGGTTCGCTGACAGCGACTGTGTGCTTCTCCTCCTCTTCGTCATACGGCCGCTCGGTGAACCGAAGTTTGCGAAGGTTCTCTAGAGACCAGAACTTAGAGCTGTCATGCCAGTAATCGAACTGCGGGACGATCAGTGAGCGTGCCCGGCAGATAAACCAGGAGAAAGCTTTACCAGTTCGCACGAATACGTCTTGAATTGATTTCCGGGATCCAGTCGTTGCTGGACAAAGAGTGCTACGGACCTTGTAAGCACGAGCGAAACCCACACTCCAAAGGTCAACCTACCTGAGAGATCATCATGCCGCTCGTCCACGGCATCAAACAGAGAGAGCATGCTGATCGCGGAATCTTCGAGCTCCTTTTCGTCGATGAGAGTGTTGCGAGCGATGCGGAATATCTCAAAGTCCCGTCGCATGAGAAGGTACAGAAGAGGCATGATGAACTGGGATGCGATGTCAGTCATGAGCATATACTGCGTGCAAGGCTGCCATACCTGCTCGATCCTTCCAGGACCTGTGATAAGTGCAAGTGTTTCAACCTCGTCGATTTTGTACTTGGCAGTCTCCAGACCCTCCCGGAGCCGCTGCTCTTCCCCGTCGACGTAAGACTTGAACCGCTCGTCTAGTGCCTCGGACTGGTACGTCGTCGCGAGGGACGAGGTAAGCGTGCAAACACGCTTCCAAACCAATCGCAAGTACTTGTCGACCGCCGAGCGGTTCGCGGGGTGTATCTGTGAGCGGATGGCGAACATCTTCGAGCCCATCTCGACGACCTCGTCGCGGTAGCGCGTCGACGCGATCTGCCAGCCAATCGCCCAGTACGCGAGCCAATGCGGAAGACTGACGTGCGCGTGAGTAACGGTCCGTCTCTCAATCCCCACGATCACATACCTCCACTCTTTCGGCCTCGAAGACGTGAAAGTGTTGACCTCTGCTATGGTCACGAAGCCGCTCGCGTCGTCGTCGAACGCCTCTGCGATCGCTTGCAGCCGGTTCATGTTGATCCACTCGAGTGCCCACTCATCTTGGTCGCTCACCCGGGCGGGGTCGTCGCCCTGCTGGCGCTTCATGCGGTGCTCGACCTGGGCACGGTACCGATCGCGAAGGGCGGTAACAAACTGGCGACTCGCGCCCTTGGGTATCCATGTCTGCAAAGATGTTCATATCAGGTTTGGGTGCGTGGAACATGCGCGCTTACTAGCTCGGTGCGTGCTCTGCGCTTCTTGTCCATGATGATCTGGCGGTAGTAGTCGCGCAGCGCGAGAACAAAATGTCGCGACTTGACATGTCCGGGCCAACTCTGCAACAGATCTTTCAGTAACCCATACGGTTGTTCCGAATGGTACTTACCATTTCCTTCCAGATAGCATGAATTTCCTGCGCAGACTGTCAACACGCGCAGCCCACTCAGAAATATCGTCGCAGCTCACCGGGTCAAAGATGCGGTCGTGCGCCCCCGCATTCATAGCCGCGATCACCCGGTCTCCTTCGTGGTGCACCGCGCGCCGCACCTCCTCCATCAGTTCGCGCTGCTGGATGCGGAACTTGCGATCGAACACCTCAAAGTTCTTCGGATCGCCGCCTCCGGGCCCTCTGTGAGCTCGCGTTTGACGAGCGCCAGCTCCTCCGCCTCTGTTTCGCCGTCCCGCCCGGCGCCCTTCGCCGCATCGCTGTCCGGCCCCACGTTGTAGTACAGGAGCTCCTGCAGGATCGCGTCGTCCTGCATGACCTTCTCCGGCCCCCCGCGCTTCGCGACGATCGCCGCCAGCTCCAGCTGTTCCGGGGTGGTCGCCTTCTGGAAGTACTCGAGCACGGCGTCGAGCTTCGCCTCGAGCACGTCGAGCTTGCGGTTCGCGCGGTCGACGCCCTTGCCGGTGTGCATCGCGAGCGCGAACATGAACTCGCGCCGGCGCTCGATGAAGAGGTCGATGTGCCCGCGCAGCGTGTCGTCCCAGGAGCCGGACATGATGACCTTGACGACGGAGCGGGTCTTGAGGTAGGTGTCGCAGACGTTGGCGCAGGCTTTGATGTCCGTTGCGGTCTGGATGACGAGGTTCTGGAGGCGGGCTTTGATCGTGACGCCGCCAGGGCCTTTGGAGTCTTCGTCCCTGATCGTGCGCAGTCTACGATGAAGTGAGTGGGCGCGCCAAAGGAACGTGAAAGAGGAGTCCTGACTGGAGAAGGGCCTCCATCGTGTCGCGCATCTGGCCGAAAAGGACACCGATCTTGCGGTCGTTGTCTGCGCGCTTGAGGTTCAGCTCGATGACGACCTTGAACGCATAACGGCCACTGTGATGAGACGCAGTCAGCACTGTTGGTGAACCGTGCCGGGTCTACACGCCGCACCGGCAATGAACGGATGGATCTTGGACACGTCTTCGAGCGCCTTCACGATCGTTGGTAGGGACTCGCTGAGCTTGCTGATCCCGTCGCGGACATTCTGGAGCTGGTCATCGTCTGCGAGCCTCGCTGTGACCACGCTCTTCCCCGCTGCCGGCGTAGACACAGTAGTATTGTGGGCACCAGTAGTGGTGGTATTGTAAGCGGCCGTGGACATCGAGGTCGACAGCATCCCAAGTCCGGTGACTGCGCGTTCGCGTCAGCACCGCCTCCAGCTATTTTGAGAGCACTCGCGTACCAGCTTTGTTCTGGATGCTCAGCAGCATCTCGTTTTGCGGGCCAGGGAGAGGGCCGCGACTGGTATCGTTGACGGCGCGGAACGCGCTGGCGATCTCCCGTCTCGTTTCGGCATCGTTTGTGCGAGGACGACCGAGGGTGGACACCGCAGATGTGCGTGGCCTGACGTCGGGAGGAAAAGACGGCGGTGGCGGAAGTTGCTTCGCTGGGAGGTCCGGTGGGTTTCCCGGCGCGGAGCGCTTGCGATGGCGGAAGAGCGGCATTGTGGACAGCGAAAGACTGGCGAGGGTGGGATATAAAGCCTGCAGGGTAGCGCGGCGGGTTTCTAAGGCCGCAGAAGCGGTGAGCTGGCAGATCCTGCGAAATGCCCTTGCACCTTCTATACCAGTTCAATATGCAATGCTTGCGGTTGAGGTATTGAAAGGAGTGACTGAAGAGAGATGAGTTGGTTTCAACTTGAACATCAGAGTTTCTCGGACTGGACTGACCGAAGTTCGGATTGTGAGGCAAGCTTCAAGGAAAACGTGTGAGGATGCTGATGAAATGCGTATGCTGCGGTTGAAGCCCTCAGAACCGAGGGTAGACCTGTCTTGCCACTGACATACCGCGAAGTGCAAAGAGCGAAGGCAAGTTCAACTTTCAAGTCATTGGGCGCTTCTACGTGTAGAAACGCAGCAGGCACTGGGCGCCAGGCGTTTTCCCTGTTTAGACATCCTCGGCAGAACGTCGGGCCTCGGCGAAGGTGGCCGATTCACCGAAGGTGCTACTAGCGCGCATTCCTTCTGACACTTTTTCTGGCTCTACCATGCACATCCCCTGCTATCCTCCTTCTCTGCCTTGAAGGAATACTATGATGAAAAACCCAGAGACCCAGGAGGCCACTAAAGTTCGACACTGAGAATAGTCGTCGGCATATGGGGAAGAAGGAGCATCCGCCGATAAGGGCTACACAATCATCCGTGAGGCTTATTCCCACTTTTCAGCTCGCCCTCGCTCCTTCACCTTCTTGCCACCATCATGCCCACCAGCAGTGAGAAGCTTGCCCCTTCTCCCGCCCCCACAGACGCCAAGTTCAGGCTGGTCATTCATGGCGGCGCAGGGACGATGGACAAGTCTCGCGCCACCCCGGAATTGCGCAAACAGTACAAGGCTGCGTTGCGACACGCGCTGCTCGCCGGGTACGCCGTTCTGAGCGCAGGAGGGGAGGCCATGGACGCGGCCGTTGCTGCAGTGTCATCCATGGAAGGTGCGTCTGCTCCCTTTCTTACTGGCTATATGCGCCCTGGACGCACCTTCCACTGCAGACTGCCCGCTTTTCAACGCCGGCAAGGGCGCCGTCTTCAACGTGGGCGGAAAGGTAAGCTCCCTCCATTTGCGCATATTCAATCCCCACAAACACTGCTCCAGAACGAGCTTGAAGCATCCCTCATGCTGTCCAAGCCTCCTGCGAGCCACCCTCACATCCCGCCGGAACGCCGCGGGTTCGGTCTCACCCTCCTCACGCGCACTCGCAACCCCTCGCAGCTCGCGCGTGCGCTCTACCTCTCGCCCGACTCCGCCCCGCACACCATGCTCTCCGGGGAGCCGCGAGGACCTCGGCAAGCCGCTCGGCATCAAACTCGTCGACCCCTCCTACTACTTCACCGAGAACCGCTGGCGCGAGCACCGGCGCGGACTGGGGCTTCCCGAGGAGCCTCTTCCTCACGCCGAGACGCATGACTTCGCCTGGGACGCCGACCTGCCGCTCGAGGAGAACGCGAACAAGCAAGTCCCGGACGCGCTTTTGCCGAACCCGAAGGGCACGGTCGGCGCGGTCGCGCTGGACGTGCGCGGATGCATCGCGGCGGTGACGTCGACGGGCGGGCGGACGAACAAGCTCGTCGGGCGCGTGGGCGACACGCCGAGCATGGGGTGCGGGTTCTGGGTGGAGGAGTGGGAGGTCGACGGGTGGGCACGGAAGATCTGGCGCCGCATGCGGGGCGGGGAAGCACCGTGGCCATGGGTGTGAGTGGCACGGGTGACGGCGATGTGAGTATCCTTCGTCTTTCGCGCGTCGCATCTGGGAGGATACGGCTGATTTTTGTGCTGCTGTAGTACTTCATCCGGCTTGCGACGGGCGCGACAATTGGACGGCGCATGAAGTACCTTAACGAACCTCTTGATGTCGCCGCCAAGGCGTGTGTCGAAGAACTCCGCCGAGACGGCGGGGTGGGAGGTATCATCGCCATGGACAACACTGGGAACAGTAAGTCGCTGCTGAGGTTTGAGCCGGGTTATGTGCTGACCCTACCCCGACGCACTCCAGTCACCATGCCCCTCAACTGCTCCGGCATGTACCGAGGATTCGTTTTGGAAGACGGGACACCGAAGACTGCGATTTTCGATGACGATGAACTGAATTAAGTGCGTGATGACAGCACTCTGAGACTCGACACGGTTCTCATTGCACTACCCTCGCACTTTTAGTTACCTACCCCCTTGAGCTTGACACGCTCTTTGCCAGTATGCCCATTTCCACCTATGTTGGAAATTAGTTTCGACGGGGAGGATATCGATGAGCCTACAAAGCCAACTCCCCATGTCCTCCAAGGCTCGCACGTCGTGCAGCATGTCTCACATGCGACGACCCATTCAACTGCGACTTGTTGATTCATACGAACCAGGTCGAGTTGATGCTGCAACTTTAGAGTATTGGAAGTTGTAGATCACACGTTCTGCTGTAGTAGTTGAGCTGTATGGCAATGCGCCTTTTGTACGTCGGCCTTCCGCTGCTCATCAACTCGACTGCGCTCTTGACCGGCGCGCAGAGACCGCAGCGCCGCCATGCCAAGCGATCGTGAGGCCACAGGCGCGTCGAAGACGCCGATGCTCCCTCTCCCCGTCTCCCTCTCCTCGCTCACTGCCCGGGGCGGTCGCCTCGGACACCGCTACTCCCGCTCAACGCACGACGTTCTCCGCACTCGCGCGCGCGTCACCAACCTCTCCGTCCTCCTCCTCGCTCTTTCGCTGCCTGCTCCGTCCTCTCAACCTCTCGTACTACTTTGCCTCGTCGTCTTCCTTCGCCCCCGACCGCGGGTACAAGCTCCCCAACGACGCAGCCGAGGCCACATGGGCACACGACGGGCCGTACGCACCCCATGGGCGATGTGGGAGACGGTCGCGCGGGATAGGAAGCTGGAGGGCCTGGACCATCTCGTGCTCGTGCCCGGACACGCGGTGTGGACGGGGAACAGCGTGGAGGAGGGGCTGGACGAAGACCACTGGATCCTGGAGCCGTACCAGCGCGGCGGCGGACGCGTGCAGGCCTTCGTCCGGCACATCCTCGCTGCGTGCGTCGTCTCCACCGCCGTCCCATCCGCCCAAGCTGACCGCTGGCCACGCAGGTCCGACATTGCTCGAGCAGACACGCACGCCCTCCTTGTATTCAGCGGGTACGTCTCCCGTCCTCTCCCCCCGTACCTCTCTCCAACGCCCCCTCCCAGTGGCCAAACACGGCTCGCGGCGACGTCAACGGAGGCAGAGTCGTACCTCCGCCTCGCGCACCTCTCCTCCCTGCTCCCCTCCGCGTCGTCGCCCGCAGCGTCGCCCCACACGCCCGTGCTGCGCGCGACGACGGAGGAGCACGCGCTGGACTCGTTCCAGAACCTGCTCTTCTCCCTCGCGCGCTTCCGCGAGTACACCGGGCGGTGGCCCGCGCGCGTCACCGTCGTCGGCTACGAGATGAAGCGGCGGCGGTTCGCGGAGCTCCACCGCGCCGCGCTGCGCTGGCCCGCGGACCGGTTCGAGTACGTCGGCATCGACCCGGACGGCGAGGACGCGGCGACGGCCGCGCAGGGCGAGGTGAGTCCGCTTGCGCACGCAGCGACGGGCCCTCCCGCAGTCGTGTGCTGACGCGCGCCGCTTGCCGCAGCTGCAAAACGGCTACAAGCCGTACAGGGAAGACCTCTACGGCTGCCACGGCGTCCTGCTCGCCAAGCGGCGGTCGCGGAACCCGTTCTCGCGCTTCCACTCGTACTACTCCTCCACCCCAGAGATCGGCCCGCTCCTCAACTGGTGCCCTGGCCGCCCAGACGGGGGCCAGACAGAGATCTACCCCGGGCCGCTGCCGTGGGACGAACCCAAGTGAGGTCGACATGCGGGGGCGGAGGGACTCGTAGCTCCAGAACGAAGGGTGTCTGCACCGTTGGTGATAGATACGGCACCCGTTGTATATGTACCCGGGCTTTGTGTATCGGTAACGCTTTGGTAGGATATGCTCATCGTTGTTTTCGTCGCTTTCCCTTGTTTTTGCCGGATTTTGTATGATGGCCACCTCTTCGTTCGCCTTCGCATGCCACGACCGCACGCCAGTCTCAGGGCCCCGCACTTCATGCGCTCGGACTCAACGGCCTGCCACGCCGTCAGCCGTGTGACGCGTCATCCGTGTACTAGACGCTCACGCATCGACAGAACATGTGCAGACATGTCTTCGCGGGCAAGCTAATACAACTACTTCATGATTGTACATAATACAAGGACGTTCAAGCCCATGAATATTTGCTCCAGTGTCCTCCACCAACACTTCAGTCTCTGAAAGCAAGATGTTCGGCAACGACTCACCACAAGCTCACGGCATCTCCACCATCTCCCATGTGCGCTCCAGCATCTCGTCGATCCTGAGCGACGTCTTGTACGGCCTTTCCAGCCCCGAACCGCCCGGCTGCACCCAGTTGAAGTTCGGCACTTCCCTGTACACCCACTTCTTCCCCGCCCGCACCAACACGCCGCACACGAGCCGCGCACCGTTGCGCGTGTCCTGCGGCGGGCGCACGATCGCCGGCTGCTCGGCCATGCTCGCCAAGACATCGTCATCGTGTAGAGCACGTCCTCGAGCACTCCACGTCCGCCGCGGACAGCGCGCGGGCGGGGCGCGGAGGCGGTAGATCGGGTACGCGCGCACGACGCGGACGTGCACGTGGCGGCTCTCGACGGAGAACTTGACGGGCAGGAAGCCGAGCACGGCCTCGGGTTGGTGGGGCATGCGCCGAAGAGCCTGCCGCCCTGCGCGGCGCGCACGCTCCAGAACGGATCCTCCGCCGAGGGGCTCGTCGCTTTCGGGCACGGGGGGCCGTCCGAGGTGCCGGCGCCGGCGCCGGCGCGGCTGGGTGGGTCGAACCAGAGCACGGTGTGCGCGTGCAGCCGGAACCTGGCGGACGGGCTCGCGGTGGGGGGCTGCTCTCTGTCGATGAGTTTGATGCCGAGGTAGGCGTTGGAGTGCACAAAGTGATCCGCGGTCGGGACCGTCGCTGTGCTGTGGGCGACGGCGTTGGCCATGAGCGTAAACGCGTGGTCGTGCAGGGTGACCCAGTCGCGGATGGCGGCGTGAACGCGGCATAGCACGGATAGTGCGGCAAGAGATGCGCTTGAAGCGGGCTGGCGCTTTTCTGCTGCGGGACGCAAACCGCTCTGTGGGCAGTGTGAGTGCAGTCGGAAGCAACAGGTTGGATGCCTACCTGTGCTCGGGCCAATCTGCTTTCTGACAACCTTGGCTGCAGTACTTCGTCACCAGGCACGCGCTGCACTCCTTCAACGCACGGGAGCGCAGACCACAGTGCATACAGTGATGTTGAAGCGCGACGTCAGCGACTGTGAGAGCCTGGTTCGGCCCTACGATCGCGGAACGAAAGGGATGGAACTCCGCTGGTCCGTCGTCTTCCGCATGCATCTTCCACCGCTGGCGACGCCGTAGTCGAGATCTTCGTGGGCAATCGGAAGGCGACCTTCGAGCGAGGCGACCAGCGCATGCAGGCGATTCGGGCGGAGTATCAAACTTGGGCACATGACGTCAATGCTGCACGCCCCACCAACACCGAGCCACACCGAGTCGGAGCAGGCGTAGACAGGCAAGACGCGCGGGCCCACTGCGCACCAGATTCCCCGCGCGTCCCGGTGTGCTCCTTCGCATGAGCGTGAGGTTCTTGTTCATGCGCGCGAGGAGGAGAAGGGTCCAACACAAGCTGACGATGGAGCTGTCTACGAGGCGGCGGACGGGTCAGTGAAGATAACCGGTGTTTTACGCGCGTGAGCTTCGACGCCACTAGCTACCGAGCTCCCTCCGAGTCCAATACTTGTAGCCCTCCAACACCATCGTCCACTAATTGTTCGCCATCGCTGCTCTGGAGCCCGCGACGACGAGACTCGCATCAGCCTCGAAACTTGAGTCCGTCCGAAGTCGACGGCTCACCTCAGGATCGCGGCATCTCCAGCATCTCCCAGAACCGCTCCAAGAGCTCCCGCGTCCCAAGCCCGCTCTGCCCATACCGGTCTTTGTCGTCCGGCAGCGGGAACCTGTCCCAGTCGAAGTTTATCGGCTCATGGAACACCCACTTCGTCTCCCAGCTTGGCACGTGCATCATGAGACCAGCCGTGAGCGGCGGCCCTCGCCTCGGGTCCTTCGGGGGCGCACGACGAGCGACGTACCGCCAGCGGTGGAGAGGATCATCTTGAAGACGTTGGACACGTCGTTGAGCACCGCCAATTCGCCTGTCGACAGTCTGTCGCTGTCCGACCGGCCAGGCCCAGCCCGTCGGAGGCGGTAGATCGGGTACATGCGCACGACCGCCACGCCGAGCTCGGGGACCACGAACTCCACGGGGAAGAAGCCTATCACAGACCCGGCGCGTTCAGGGTGGCGCGCTTGAAACGCCGCTGCTTGCGCCTCGCGAAGGCGCCCGATGCTCCGCCACTGGTCGTGAGGCCATACGGGGATCTGGTCAGCCTCGAAGCCGTGGGAGATGACTTCCTCGAAGGTGAGCGCGAACGAGGCTGCCGGACTGGTCGTGGGAGGGTTGCTTGTGTCGGCGAGAGTGAAGAAGAGGTATCCACCGCATCGTATCATGTCTTGCACTGTGGCCTTTCCCGGGCTTGACTCGATGATCCCTTCGACGTAGGGCTGCATGTGGCTAGTCGCGTTGGCGGCGACCACAAGTGTATGCTCGTGGATCTCAAGCCAGTCACGGATGGCTGAAGCAGCGGCAGAATGACATGAATAGCGGGATAAGACGTTCTCAGAACACAGTTGAGGTTCTCGCTTCGTCGGGACGCAGACTGCCCTGCAGTAGAAAGTGTCGGCATGTGAGCGGGATATAGAAGATAAAAGAAATGCTTACTTGTGAAGAGGCCAGTCGGTTCGCTGGCAGCTACGACTGCAGTACTTCGTCGTCACGCATCCGCTGCATTCCTTCAGCGGGCGAGAGCGTGAGCTACGACCACAGTGCATGCACCGGCGTCGAAGAGCCACGTCATGCGTCGCCACGACAGACGTATTCGGCCCGATCACGGCGGAAAGAAATGATGTGCGTTGGCGCCCGGGGGAGACATCTTGATTCTCGTTCGTGTTCTGCATCGCATGCGGTGAGATCTCCTCTAGAAGCTCGGTGCTGGAGTCGACGTGGTGGATTTCGGGAGAAGTACGACACCACGCGGTGGCACCGCCGGCGCCTCCACGTGTTCATCACGTGGATTCGGCTTGCACCTGCGGCCTCACATCCGTCGTGCGACTGTCGAAAAGAGAGCAGACTTCCATCGGAGAAAGGGTATCCCAAAATTCCAACCGAGTGATTGGTGGACAATTGGTCACGTACCTCAGAGCTGTGGACGATAAACACCGTTTCGTCATGTAGGCAGCAGGGTTACCATCGCGCCAGCTGGTGCATGGGCAGTGCGGGAGGTATGAACAGAGCACAGTCCGCACATGCAAGCCTCCCCACCGCGTGAAGAAGCGAGATCCGAGTCCAAAGTTCGTTGAATTTGGTGGCACCACCTGGTATGTACGACCCAGTGATGCGACTCAAAATGAGCCCACTCCCCAACCTTCATCCGTATGCATCACCCCTGAAAATCATAGCTGTATAAGTGACGGGCGCACTAGCGCATGGTCATGAAGCAAGTCCGACTGCTCACCTCAAAGCCGTGGAATCTCCAGCATATCCCAAGTACGCACCAACAGGTCGTACACCCCGAAGCCGCTGTTGAAGTACCGCTCCGTCTGCGGAGTCCGCATCGCCTCCCAGTTGAAGTACTCGTGCTCCTCGTACACCCACCTCTTCCCCCGACCGCGCACCATCTGTCCGCCCACGAGCAACCCCCTCCTCGGGTCCCGCGGCGGGCGCACGATGATAGCTGGGTCGCCGGTGCTCGCAAGAGCGACGTGAACATGTGGAAGACGTCTCGAGCACGGCCATCTCGCGCTTCGTCGGCCGCTCCTCGCCACCCCTCGCGCGACGCAGGGGTAGATCGGGTACGCGCGGACGACCGTCGTGCGCAGGCGCGCGACGAAGAACTCGACGGGGAAGAAGCCCAGGATCTTCCCGGCGTCGTCCGGCGTGCGGATCGCGACCTCGCGCTCCCGCCGCCCGCGCGTCGTCTGGAAGCGGTCTTCCTGCGCCTCGTTCCAGAACGGGGCGTTCTCGGTCGGGACGCCGTGGCTGAGGCCGCGTGCGCGGTCATCCGGAACTTCGCGGACGGACTGGCCGTGGGGGGTTTTCCGGTGTCGACGAGCTCGATGGAGAGGTAGGCGGCGGAGTCGAGGATGTCTCGGACGGTGCAGGTCCTCGGGTCTTGGTCGATGAGCCCATCTCCGTACGGCGCGAGGTGAGCAGTGGCGTTGGCGGCGAGCGTGATCGTGTGTTCGTGTAGGTAGGCCCAGTCTCGTATGGCGGATGCAGCCGCAGCGTGACTTGTGTAGCGAGACAATTGGTGTTCTGCGAATAGTCGCGTGCTCTGCCGTGTCGGGACGCACACTCTCCTGTGATTGTGCAGCAAACGTGTCATGACAAAGGGACGTTGATCAGATAGCCAGCAAAGCTTACTGTGAGAGTCCCAGTCGTTCTCTGGCAAGCTCTTCCGCAGTATTTGGTTACGATGCATGCGCTGCATTGCTTGAGCCCCTGTGAACGCCATCCGCAGTACATGCACCGGTGTCGGAGAGCAACGTCGGCCATTGTGTTGATACACATGTCTGGCCGATGGTCGCAAAGACGGTTGGAAAGACATTGGTGGATCGCGGAGACCACTCTGGACTCCCTTCACCATCCTCAGGCATCGTGATGATATGTCGAGGGCGAAGTGGCGGCGGGCAAGTGCGAAAGCTGAGTAATCATCCCTCAGCGCTCAACGACATTTGCAGCGGCCAACGTGGCACTCGCGTGGCATATGACATCATAGATCATTCCAACTCGTCCTTGCAATCCGATGCGACTCCGGTGCTGATCGACAGACGCGGTGTCTTGCCAACGAACTGTCGGTGTTCAGAGGAGAATATGCCCCAATAGACCGTGTCTCGTCGCCATGCAAACCTGTGAGCCTGCCTCCGCGAGCCCTCACTGCACGTCCCACGGCGACTTCAGGGATGGGAACGCCTCTTTCAGGAACAGCACTGGATACTTCAATTTCGGGACATCCGTGCGAGGTGTTTACTTTGAGCGACGGCCACATATCGCTGATAAATGCGGGGATCTATGACAGAAAGCTGGGCCGACGAGTGTTCTGCTACACCGGAAGGCGACGGGCGGACAGGCGGGGACTGTAACGGACAAGTTACGTCTTCGAGCGGTGTTCACCGGTGCGGCGTCCGGTGGGGTATCTGTCCATGGGTGTCAGTCCTGCCAGGGAGGTAGATGGTGGACGTACTTGTAGCGCGTGATGTCACCATGGACGTCGAGACGTGCAGGGAAGGGACAGGGGAGGACCCAGTGCCTGAATGAGTCGACTGAGCGGTCGTGCGACTGTGGACGAAGTGAAAAAGTCAGCATTCAATTACACAGATACATAAGGGATAAATTAGGGGCGACTGCGACGGGCGGCCCGTCCACGGGGATCTGGCTCGCACAGCAGTGCACACGATGCATGACGGGGTCAGGCGCGCTGCGACCATTGCCAACGAAAGGAAGCGCCGTAGACCTTGAAATCAATGGTGATCGAAGCGTCGGAAGTTCGAAGGTGAGAATGCACCACGACCATCACGATGTGGCCGGGTCGACGATGGGCCGCAGACATCCCCAATGTGTCCTTTCGACAGCGAGCTTCTCGCCTCCAACGGAGACCAGCAGCGCAAGCGAACAGGATGCTGGAAGCAGCGGGAAGAAACGATCAGTTCGAATATAGCATGGGCTTAACCGTGCGGAGCATGAATAAAGCTGTTTGGGTGTTTCTGGCATTCACGACCGACGGATGCCTGCACGTGAATTCTAATACAACACAGGCTCTCTGAACGGCGACGTCAGTGCATGAAAGATGACTCTAAGCAAGTGCGAGTTGCGATAGCTCACCTCAAGGTAGGAATATCTAGCACGTTCCATACACACGCCAGCATCTCGGAAACATCCAACTCGCTCCTGGCCGTCCGCCGATCGTGGAACGCCTCCAATCCGAAGTGCTTATACTCCCGATATACCCACCTCTTCCCCGGCCGGGTACCATTGTACCACCTACAAGAAACCCTCGCTCCCTGTCCCGTGGCGGGCGCACCACGATAGGCGGATTCGTGCGGGTGTCCAGGAGTCTTATGAAGACGCGGATGACGTCTTTGAAAGCCGCTTGTTCGAGGATCGTCAGCCCGTCCCTGGGTGGTCCAACGATGCTGGGACGCAGGCGATAAATCGGGTACGCGCGGACGACGGCTGTGCGGAGGCTCTTGACGACGAACTCGACGGTCAAGAATCCCACTACATGTTCAGCATCTTCGGGCTGCGAGCAAGCATTTCGGCCTCCGAGCTGCGCGCGTGTGGTAGAAGTGCGTCTTCTTGTCCCCATTCCAGGACGGGGCGTAATGGGTCCTCGGGTCGATGGGGCTTAACCATACATTCTCGGCGAGGAGGAACTTTGTGGACGGGATGGCCGTAGAGGATAGACCTACGTCCTCGAGATTGAGGGCAATGTATGAACGTGTGTCCAAAACCTCTTCGACGGTATTTGCCTCCAACCCTACACTGCAGGATGGCTCGAGGTGAACTACGGCATTGGCCATGAGTGTGATTGAATGTTCATGCAAGAAAGCCCAGTCTCGAATGGCTGACGCGATGGCGACGTGGCAGGGGTGATCTGATAGCCTGTGTTCTGCAAGTAGTCGTGTACTTTGTTTCGTGGGGATGCATACCGCCCTGGTATGAGTACGGACTCGTCAGCATCTGTTATGCAAAGGCGAAATGAAGCTCACTTGTGCGAGGACCAGTCGGCTCTCTGGCAGCTCTGGTTGCAGTACTTGGTGACAAGGCACGCGCTGCACTCCTTTAGCTCTCGAGAGCGTCGTCCACAGTTCATACACCGGTGTCGAAGAGCGACCTCAGCGAGCGCAGTGACATGCATGTTCGGCCCGATGATCGCAAAAAGGGTTGGGAATACGTCGGGGATTCGAGGACTCGCCCTCCATTGCCTTCGTCTCGGTCATGAAGCATCTTCCACCTGCGTGTGTGGCGAGGGAGAAGTAGCGACGACGTCGGTGCCAGCCTCTTACTAATGCCACTGTGGCCGTCATGCGCGTGTTTCGTGGCAGCGATCCACGTGGCTTGCATCATCCTTATTTCCATAATCAAGCGCTCATTGCATGGTGCGCCTCTCGAACGTGGTGGTGGGCGAGTCAGGCTCGTGGCCGCCGTGGGCGCGTCTCCAGCCACACACAAGACCGGATCTGGAAATGACAGAGTGGTACAATTCTCTCAGTGAGCGTACATACAATCAGGCTACACATATGGTCCACGCTCTGCACCAGGTCTAGTCGGGGTTGGTGCACTGGTGGTCGGCGCGCAGTCTCAGCAGCGAGACACCACCCTCAGACAGCACCAGCCTAGAAAAACAAGTGGAAGCTCAAAACTCGCTTCAAGACCGCGGCATCTCCAGCATCTCCCACGTCCGTTCCAGCATCTCGTCGATCCTCAGCGAGGTCTTGTACCGCGCCTGCCACTCCGGCCTGCGCATCCGCTCCCAGTCAAAGTCCGGCCGCTCCCTGTATATCCACCTCTTCCCCGCCCGCACCACCGCCCCACCGACGAGCCGCGGGCGCCGCCCCTCCCCCCGCGGCGGGCGCGCGACCAGCGGCGGCCCCACCCCGTCCGCCAAGAGCATCGTGAACGTGTGGAGCAAGTCCGCCAGCACGTCCACCTCCGCCGCCGCCAGCGCGTCCCCGACGCGGGGGCGGTAGACCGGGTACGCGCGCACGACGGTCGCGCGGAGGCGCTCGACGAAGAACTCGACGGGGAGGAAGCCGAGCGGCGCCGCGTGCGCCCACGGTCCTTGAACGCGTGCTCGTTCCGCTGCGCCGCGCGCACGCGCTCGAACGGGTCGTCCCCCGGTGCGGCGGCGACCGCGGACCAGGACGGGGTGCTGCCATCCGAGGTGGGGGGGCGGCGCCCCCGGCGCCGTGGCAGAGCACCGCGTGCGCGCGCAGCTGGAACCGCGACGGCGGCGCGCTCGCGGCGCGCGCGCCGCGGCGGTCGAGGAGCTTGATGCAGAGGTACGCGTTCGAGCGGACAAAGTCTTCGGCGGTGAGCACGGTGCCGGCCTGCGCGGGGTTGAAGAGCGAGAGGGTGTGGTCGTGTGGGGCGCGGTGGGCGACGGCGTTGGCCATGAGCGTCAGCGCGTGGTCGTGCGTGTTTGCCCAGTCGCGGATGGTCGCTGCGAGCTCGGCGTGGCACGAGTAGCGAGAGAGGAGATGCTCTTGGAGGAGGCGAGCGCTTTGCTGCCGCGGGACGCATACTGCTCTGTGGGGTGGGTGAGTACAGTCTGCACCAAAAAAGTTGAATGCCTACTTGTGTATCGGCCAATCTTCTTTCTGACATCCTCGACTGCAGTACTTCGTCACCACGCACGCACTGCACTCTTTCAGCGCCCGGGAGCGCAGACCGCAGCGCATACAGCGATGTCGAAGAGCGACGTGAGCGATTGTCACGAGAGACTGGTTTGGCCCCAAGATCGCGGAACGAAACGGATGAAAGTCTTCCAGTCCGTTTAGTCCGGAATACATCTTCCACGACGATAGCTTATCGACGGCCTCGTTGAGATGTTGGTGGGCAATCAGAAAGCGGCTTACGGGCGCTAAGAAAGGGCTCTTTGGATCTTGGGGGAGTTGAATTTGTCCACGTGC
The DNA here is from genome assembly GCF_022376455.1 of Epithele typhae. Taxonomy (NCBI): domain Eukaryota; kingdom Fungi; phylum Basidiomycota; class Agaricomycetes; order Polyporales; family Epitheliaceae; genus Epithele; species Epithele typhae. Next base: position 78,727 of record NW_025954286.1, read on the forward strand.
TCGCCTCGTGGCGAATATATACAAGGGTCTTTAGTGCGGATTTATTGGTCTCGTCCCCAGCCGCTCTGCTGGCGGGGTGCGGTACAGAGCGGCTGGGGACGAGACCAGAATTTATGGTGCTGCTATATCAGTACATGGGACGAGGCCGCTATGCATGAACTTTTTGTCTCCGCAGCACGCATCCAGAAGATAGATCGCGGCCTCCCCGCTCAAATTCAAATCTCCGAGGCACTGCACCGGTACCAATCCATATGGCAGCAGCTTCTGGGGCCGTGATGGACTTCGCCACCGCAAGGAGGCGATGCCCCCTTCGCGCATCGCTCGGAGCCTGGAGGCCCATCGCCACCCATCAGAAAGGCATCACACCAAACGAGAAGCACGCTCCTTCTTGACCTCGGGTCGCGCGGGGACGGGGATGGGGACGGAAGAGTCGTGGGTAACGGAGTTGATACAGCGTCGACCGGACGTGCGGCCGAATCACAAAGGAGTGTGCGACGTAGAGTGGATCTGCGAGCAAGGGCGAGAACAGAGCGAGGCGGAGGGTGCACAATACATAAAAGCCCGCGGGCGAGAGGACAGGACAGCGCCGAGTACGGGAGGACACGGGCGAACAGGCGAACGGAAGGAGAGATGAAATGATATCGGATACACACGGGGCGGGCGAGCAGTGGTGGTACAGACAGAGCTTCCTCCCAAGGTGAGAACGGACGGAGCGAATAGTGGACAGGCGAACGAAAGCGAGGCGAGGAGCGGGTGGACGTGCAGCGTGGAGCGATATGTACAGGTGCCGGAGAGTGATGGGGGACGCGGAGAGATGAGCCGTGGCAGGGTGTCAAGAGAGGGGGGAGTGCGGTAGGTACATAGATAACAAAGTACAATATGATACGCTCAAACGAATGTGAGGGAGTGCGACAAACGCGCGGATTTGGAATGAGTGACTAAGGTAAGAGTACTTGACGACGACGGAAATAGAAACGAGAGGTAGCCAGAGCCGGGATCGAAGGTAGCTCTTCAAGTCGAGTATGGAGGTCGGTGGAGGGGACAGACGGACGAACTCCTCACGTCGCCTTCCCCGTCAGCGTCTGCACGAGGCCCTTGATCCCACCAAACCGCCGGCCGCTCGGGGCCCCGCCCCCGTTGCGCGAGAACGGGGTGGCGGCGCCGCCATTCGAGCGCGGCGGGCCCGCGCCCACGGCGCCAACGAGTCGTGCGAGAGCAGGCCCATCTTCATCAGCTTTTTCTCGCGCGCGCGCTGGCGATCCTGCTCGCTCAGCGTCCGCTGCGCGACGATGTCCGGCGACGCGTGCCGCGGCGGCGCCGTGGCGATGCGCGAGAGCGGGACTCCGAACGACGGCCTTCCGCTCGAGTCGTGGTCGAGCGAGGCGGGAGGACGACAGGTCGCACCCCTCGGGGTCGGGCGTGCGCGAGCGGACGATGCGCGGTGGCGGCGGCTGCGGGAGGGTTTTGGTGGAGAGAGGGGCGCGAGAAGCGGTGAACTGTCCGCGAGGAGAAAGCAGCTGGCTGCCGGAGAGCGTGGGCTTGTGGCCGGGCGAGACGGGCTGCCTGAGGAAGCCGGACTGCGCTTCACTAGAAGAGTCGCCTGTGGAGGAAGTTTGAGCACCAATACCAGATCCACAGACCACATGAATACTGACCGTCTGCGGTGTGTGGCGCTTCCCCTTGCCCCGCTTCGACGCAGGCACGGCGCTGATCATCGGCCGCTCCTCGAGGCTAAACTTGCGAACGTCGAACTCGCTCGCACGCGGCCTGAGCGGATCCGCCCGCGTCCGCGCCTGGCTTGGCGTGGTCGGACTCCCAACGGGCGTCTCAAGCTCTGCCGACGCCCCGGTGCCCTGCCGCTCCTTCTCCTTGAATCGACGTTCGAGCGCGAGCACCTCCCCGTACGCGGCGAGCCGCGCGCTGAGCGGCGTCCGTCCAGATGGCAGCGCGCCGCTGCTCGGCGCCGGGGTGAGCGCCCCGTCCGCCCCGATGGTCGACGTAGAGCTGGGCCGGGCCGCGGGCACGTCAAGCTCAACGCCACTCATGTCCATGATGCTCTTCTGCGCGCGAGCGACGAGCGCCTCGGCCTGCGCGTGGCTCGAGATCGCGCGGATGTCGATGTCGAGCGGGGGCGGGACGTGCCGCGCAGCGCGCGAGGGGCTGAGCGTGCGCGCGGGGCTGCGCTCGCGCTCCCCGAAGTAGTTCGCGCTCCCGCCCGAGACGGAGGAGTTGGTGCGCTGGCGGAGGTGGTCGCGCTCGCGCGCCTTCTCGTCCTCCACGGACGTGGCGTCAAGCGGAAGGTCGAGGGGGAGGGAGTCGGGTGAGAGGAAGTGTGGGCTGAAGCTGGGCCCTGGACCTGGCGTCTCGGGCATGCTTGCCTCCGTGCTGGTGCTGATGCTCCCGAAGCTGTCACCGCGGACGCGGTTGTCGATCCCGTGTGATGGTTGCAAGCGCGAGTCGCTCGTGGACGCAACCGATTGCTCAACGGGGAGAGGTTCTGGCGGCGGGCGGTTGATACTGAACGGGCAGTCAAATTCGTATCCGGCGGGATCGTTGGCGGTGGTGGGCGAAGGGAGGGAGCCATTCGAGGACGCGCGTGAGCGTTGAGAACCATTCGACGGTCGACGCTCAAGAGTGCGCGCCTCTGACTTGAGCTCGTGTAGACGCGTCTTGCTTTCTGGAGCGAGGGGTATGCCGAGGCCGAGGCGGGGAGAAATAACCTCGCCGTAGCCGTCGGGCTCAAAGTCGTCGTCCGCCTCATCCGCATCCTCATCGTCCAGGACCGTGGCGTGTCGATTTTGAGAGTAATCGGACTCTTCATTCTTGAGGTCCGCGGTTCGTGAGCGTTGGTGGGAAATTGAGGGGCTATCCCTGCCTGATGAGCCCCTATCCGACGTCTCGAGACCCAACGCGGACCGCTTGCTCGACACAGACGGCATCGTGGCTCAGAGTCGAACCTAAGAGAGCGCAATGGTGCCGTGCCATCTACCAATCCAAGGCCAATCGGTGGCTGGAACTGGGTCTGACCGGACGACGCGGACCGGGCGTGGGGCCGGAGGATACCGGGACGGACCTGCGGGCTCCTGTGCGCTGCATTCTGGGGCGACGGCAGAGGTTTATTCGTGTCGAGCGAGGTGCTCGAGGAGCGGCCGCGCATGCGTTCGGCCGACAGCTTGCGGTGGAGTTCGACCGCGAGTGGGGGATAACTCGCGTCAACCGACGCCTCGCTCTCGCTCCGGAGACGACTGCGCGAGCTCGGTACGGTGGACAACACGGGCGGGAACGGCGACGAAGCGGCCGACGGGAGGAGGCCCGACTCAGACGCGCGGGTCTTGAGCGGGGAGTGGGACGAGGACGAGCCCCTGCTGCGCTCGCGTTCGCGGTCAGGGGCAGGTGATGCCGACGCCGACGTCATCGGAGAGCTGCTGGACGCATAGCCGGACAAGCTCTCTTTCCCTTCAGGGGTTGGCGGGGCGCCCGGGGTCGACGACGACGACTCGCCCGCAGCCTTCTTGAACATATGTAGAAGTGAGAGCTTGCCGCGCAGCCGACCAGGCGTGGACACGGTAGACACAGCCGGCGATCCCGACTGGTCCGCATCGGTGCCAGCTGAGCGCGGTCGGCGGCAGTGAGAGACAGACGCTTGTCTCGATGACCGGTGTGGGGGATGATTGGAGCTTTGGGTGGGATATTGGGAAGTGGACTGGGACGGAGAGTCGAATATGTGCGGGAGGGAAGGTCGTCGTGGCGGGAACTCCTGCGCGGTGGAGGTGGCGGGTGAAGAATCTGATGAGCCCACATCACCCGCGAACTCCTGCGGGATGGTGCCGCCAGAGGGAGGCGTGGGCGCGGGTCGGAGCATGTGGAAGGCGTTGTCTATGGAGCGCTTCACCTTGAGCTTCTTCTCGTGCACCTTGCACTCGATGTTGTCCAGGCGCGAGCTCGGTTCGGGATCTGGGGACGGCACGTGGAGCACCTCGCGCTCGCGGAGGTCCTTGTCCTTCTCATGGGACCACTTGGAGAGGAGTTCGGCGCATCGTGCGTAGCCGTTCTGGCGCGCGAGGCCCTCGGCGGTCACCCCGTGCTTGTCGGGGCGGTCGGGGTGGGCGCCATGGAGGAGGAGCGTCAAGACTACGTGCTCATGGCCGTTCGCGGCGGCAAAGTGGAGGGGAGTCGCGCCAGAGGTACCCACGATGGGGGCGGAGGCATCTCTGTGTTTGTCGCTCAAGTACTTACGGGGAAGCCTGGGCGAGCGCGGCGGGTGCGCATTGCGAGAGCACGGGGTCTTGTCAACTTTGCGGGACATCGGAGGAAGCGGGGGGACGCACCTGGGCGCATTTACATCCGCGCCTCGATTGATGAGCAAACGGACCACGAGATCGTTCCCTCCAGAGCACGCGACGTGGAGGGGGAGGACACCATCGAGGACAGAGTTGACGGGTTGACCGTGATCGAGGGCGTAGGTGACGAGGCCAAGGTTCCCAGAAGAGGCGGCAGAGTGGAGGCCGAGATGGGGGACTGGTGCAGCCAGAGGAAGGGGGAGGTGGTCAAAGAAAAGAAGAGCACGGGAGTACGCGCATACATACAGTCCAAAGTCACGTTGTACTTGGCCTCTGCGCGCTGGGTGCGCGAAACCACGGGCATGGGGAGGAGAGACAGGCAGAAAGATAATGCGGAGGTGCAGGACGCAGGCTGGAGGACGCAGGCACTGAGACCGCGAGAGCGGTTCAGGCGCTTGCGCTGGGCGAGTTTGCGGAGAGTGGGAGAGGTCGGATGGTGCCACTGGGTCGAGAGACGGGTCGAGATCAGCTCATGGGGCGGGGACGCGCGCAGGCGGGCGGGGCGGCAGACGCGAGGGGGGGAGCGGGGGCGGAGGAGAGGAAAGGAGGGGAGGTGAGGAAGAAAAGCGGACGGACGAGAAGAGGCGGCACAAGCCACGGGCGTCTGCACGAGCGCCGGGAGGAGGTCTGCCAGGCGAGCGGCCGGGCTTGGCCCAATCAAGTCCGCATCGGTCCTCTTCGGGGTCTTCCCCTCCTCTCCACCTCTCTGCTTCCGGCCTCCTCCTCGAGAGCTGGCTGCTGCCCTCAGGCCTCGGCGCTTCAGCGCCGAGCGCGATAAGCAACTGCTCGTGCCGCCTTCCTCCGTCCCGAACGGTGCTTAGCCTATCCCCACCACTGCTCCGCTCGCCCATGCGCCCCAAGAGCATCCACGACGGCCCTGGCCTCTGCCCAGCTCTCGATATCCTGCTCGATGGTGTGCATCGCAGCCGGCGACTTGTCGACCCAAACCTCCGCGGGGCGATGCGCCAATATCCGGCCTGCGCCCTTCCGGACCCGCCCGGATGCCGCCCGAAGCTGGAGACGGTCCATCGCGGGCGAGTTCACTGCGGGCGCGCGTCGCAGGAAGCGTCCGATAGAGTACTCGAATCAACCCCCGATCCAGCAGCCCGTCCCGCATATTGGCCCCACCATCGCCGCCAACGAGCTGGGTCGTGCGCGAGAAGGGAGCGCGCCGTTCGCCCGCGCATGGCGCATATCAGACCAACAAGAAGACGTTTTGCGTTGTGCGATGCGAGAAGCGTGCCAGCCAGCCAATGACCAACGGGTCACCGGGATGACCGGGCGTGCGGAGCTGGAGCGGCACACGAGATCGTCCCCGTCAGAACGTGGCGCCGCCTGAATCGAACATGCCATATGCGGCCAGATTTCAGACTCAGAGTTCACGTTCCGCGAGGGAGCACGACGGGTGTGGCCACTGGCCAGGCCGTCTACCTCCACTCTTCCAGCATTCCGTTCGCTTGCGCTCTGGTTCTCGGTGGGAGGATGGCGAGTCCGAGAAGCTCGCTGTCGAGATGACGGATGGGTGATGTCTCCCTCGTCGACCAGCCACACCGTGATGGTCGCGGTGCATTCCCACCTTCGAACTTCCAACGCTTCGACCACCATTGATTTCAAGTGCGTCCGCTTCCTTTCGTCAATGGTCGCAGCACGCATGGTCCCATCTTTCCATCTAACCGCACATGCATTGTCCCCACTGCCCACAGTCCCCGTCAGGCTGCGGCCCGGGCCAGATCCCCGTCGACTGGCCGACCGTCGCAGTCGCCCCTAAGCAATCCCGCTATCGGTGTCATTGCTGATCTGTCCGCTTCGTCACAGTCGCACGACCTCTCAGTCAACTCTCTGACTCATGCATGATCACTTCGCCGCGGGTCCGTCGCGCACAATCTGCCTCCCAGGACTGGCACCCACACGCCAATCGCGGACAGATACTCCACTGGACGCCCCAGATGCGGGCGCGACGCCGTGTCCGGTGAACACACTAGCAAAAGTTGGAACGCGTAAGTCTGTTACACTTACAGTCTCCACCTGTCCACCGTTGCCTTCGGCGTACCAGAATGCTCACCGGCCCGGTCTTCTGTCATAGATCCTCGCATTTATCAGTGATCTGTGGCCGGCGCTCACAATCGCCTCTCGCGGATGTTTCGAACTTGCAGGCACCCTCCAGTGCTGTTCCTGAAGCGGTCCCAATTCGTTCTCATTCCAAGTCGCCGTGGGACGTGCGGTGCGGGCTCGCGGAGGCATAATGTCTCCGAGCACTGCGTCCACTGAGCACAGCCTCGCTCTCAGGAACGGGCACCCACAGGCTCACAGGTCTGCATGGCGACGAGACATAACGCTGCCGAAGCGTAATCCTCTCGGAGCACTGACAATTCGTCAGGAACTGCCTCCGAGCCCCCAGGTCACGCCGTGCTTCAGCGCCGGTATCCATCGTACCGCTGTGCGGAGCCCACACAATCGCTTCATCGTGCATCCCCGGCACAGCACGACGCCCGCGCAGCCTGGCTCCATTCGCGCTTTTGACATGTCGGCGTGGGCCCCGTATCCGGAGGGTGTCAGTCGATGCTTGTCAACCGCTGGGATTTTCTTAACCCACGTCTTGGGCGTCGATACAGGCCCGTGGCGCAAGCTACCGACCATCGACGTCAAGCGCGCGCTCTTCAGGCTTCTGAATTGGTCTGTGCGAGTCCACGTCCGGCGCTATGGGCACCGCGCTAGCTGATAATGATGCTTTGATGAAGTCGACCGTACTTTGTGATTTCTGTGCTGCCACTGAGTTACGCTAGGCCCGAAAAGCAGACGGGAAGGTTCATGATAATTGATTGGGCGTTTTGGGAAGGGTCATAAGCGGAGTGCTGGGTAAGTATGTCGTATGTACGTGAGCCGGAGAGCGCCTGGTGAGCCCGTGATCATTTTCTTTCGCCACGCTGATCGTGCACGGATGCACAATGTGCCGCACTTTGTGCTCGACCCAGTACAGGAGCCCTCGAGGACGTGAAGACTGGTGATCACTGGGTACTGTGAGCACGCTAATAGTGATAGACAACTCGCCGCCGTCTCCAGCATGGTGGCCGATACCTAATCCCAGACACGGCCGGGGTGAGCCTAGTCATCGGTACGTGTCTGCACGACTCCATCAACTGCCGTACGTACTCACTTCGGACCCCGCCCAGATTCGCAATGGCATCAAAACATATCTCACAACCTTCCGTCAACAGAGCCGGAGACGCGCGGCTCGGACATCGCCGTCCCAATCAGCCTCCCTCCCGCTTCTACGAGCGTCCCGTAGCAGCCCGTAGCCTCGTACCGCGCACGCGGATCAAGGGCACGTCGGACGGATCGCAGGGGTGCCAGGGATGCATAATCAAGGTGCGTTGGGCGTACGCGAACCCCTTGTTCTCTTTTTGTACGCCTTTGCTCCGAGCCGGATCAACGCTCTCCACTTTCCCAGACCAACGCCCCCTGGGCTTTGAATTGTCGCACGGGCCGTGTTCGCCTATGTACTTAGTTCCCCCGACATCTCAACCAAGTCTCAAATGCCCGAGCTGAATCCGCACCTCGATCGTGCCTGTAAGCGCTTAGGCGTTTCTGGGTGTCCGCCGGTCCCTGGCCCGCGGACGCCGGCCCGCGCCGGGGTGTCACCCATCCTGCCTGTTCTCAACGCCTGGCGGTCAAGGAAACTCTATCTGGCACCACGATTTTATTGATGACCAGGTTTATTGGCTCACAAGAGGTCGATATCAAATCAGAAGCCACTTCAAAGTCACCAAAAGGTGCTTCAGGACTGCTCGCGCCGATGCCGACGGATTGGCGCTGGTTCTGGGCGGCTGTCATCCGAGGCGAGCGGGAAGACGTACGCGGCACTGCACGGGTGCATACCAGAGTCGCGGACGTTTTGCAGCACGGCCGGGTTGTGGAGAGCCGCGGAGGGCGTAGATACGCACCCCTCAAAAACACTGAACAGATGGGTCAGAGTTTGCGTCTATGATGTCATAGACTCGCCTCCAATGACTCTCAGAAGTACGAATACGGTTTCCGCGATGACAGGAGGAATTTTTCGCTTTCCAGAGGCCTATTCCGAAAATCCGACCAAATTCGCGGCCTGTCCTCATCCGACCGCAACCGGGAAGCCGGCCCGAGGCCACATTACGGCGCTTCTGGTAAAATCGGAATCAGGCATGGGAGATGCCGGGGGTCCTGGTCGCCCCCACTCGGCCGACGAGGCGGACCCGGCCTCCCGAATATATCCATCTCTAAGTAAGTACCTCCCCGCCTCGCGGGGTGGGCCATAGTCGCCCCAGCAGTCCGACCACAGTAGCGCTGTGTGCTGACCTTCCCTTTGACAGATTCCCGTGTCCCGCGCGGACGCGTCGCTGATGACGACCGTCGCCGCGGCCGTTCTGGAGACGATCGGCGAGGTTCGTTCTCAGCTGTAGCCTGCCTTTTCCGGAGCGGCGCACCGGCTCCGTGTACATGCCAAGAGATGTGGTGGACGAGTCAAGCCCCCTCAAAGTCCACCGTGGCGATGAGGGCTCGGCCGGGGGAAGATGACTTGCTTCGAGTGTAATGAGGGTCCGAGGGAAAGCTCACAGACCAGTGGATACCGTAAAGTTCGTCGTGATCCGTCGCGTAGTATGAAAGTATGAAAGCGATTCCAGTGGGTGAGGCGTAGAGTGTGTTGCACAGATGCGAAAGGGGGCAGGACTGATATATACTTGTAGGCATTCTTTACTGTGTGCTGCAACATCTCGAGAGAAAGGCTTCCGGGTACGCATATTCTTGCATGAAAAATAGTCCAAATCAGCCTCCGGACCACAAAACACTGATGAGCGAGAGGCGTAGACATTGACGGTGGATGTTTGACACTGTCACCAGTGGTATGACATTCATTAAGCGAGTCCACGGGCCGGCGAGGATGTGTGAGACCCAAGTAGAGCGATAGTGGACGAAAAGCAAATTGCAGCTGTCCCAAAAAAATCGGCCGTTTTCGTGCAGGAGCCGAGTGGGGCCGTGTTTGGTTTTGGAGCGAGCCGAGCAGACTCGGCTGGTCAGGGTGCATGTAGCGCCCTCACACACCACGCCCGTACGTAGTGAGGCTACGGCACGAGTCCGCAACACCTGCTTGAGCCTTGCGCGCACCGTGAGCATCGCGATACCCCCGCGCGCGCGCTGCGATGTACCGCGATTGTCACGAATTCTACGCACGCGCGATACACTCTTCCATCCAGACGCAGTCTTCCGGTTGACGACCACAGACGGCCTCACGAACACGGCGCAGCGCGCGGGCGCTTTCATGAGAGCAGGTCCCAGGAACACCTCCGCCACTGTCGCAGACGTGTTTCAATGTGTATGGCCAATGGAATACCTCCCAAGAAAAAGTGCAGTGACTTGGGATTGAAGGCGAGACGATGGGTTGGGATTAGACCGGAGATGACTTTCTGGGGGAAACCGTATAGACAGTGCATGTCACGCAGCGTAGTGCGCACGGTGGAGGTTGCGGCGCATGCGTGGACATCGTCGTAGCAGCGGGCATCGCGAGACTCGCGGTGCGCGCAAGGCTCAAGCAAGACGTCGCGAACTCGCGCCCTGTTCGGCCCGCCTCAAAACCAAACACGGCTCCACTCGCGCTCCTGTGCGAAAACGGCCCATCGTTTTTGGGACAGAGCGCTGTAAGCAGGAGCCTTCACTCCGAGCTGTCGTTGAGGCGCCGGGTGTCCCCCGGCGTCGGGTTTTCCTCTGGCCAATCACGGCGCGCTCCCACGGCTACAACCGCCCGTGCCGTTCGCCGATCCGCTCGCACAACGCCCCATCTCCGAACCACCACCGCCGGTGACGCTCATTCACCCGGTCCGGATTGCGCACGCGTCGTCTTTACCTCTCGAATCCCTCCCGATGGCGGAGTCCAGAGTCCACATCGCGCCTTGTTCAGCGGAGGCAGACAGCGTATAAATGCGCCATCCTCCGCCCCTTCCTTCCGACACCCCCACCTAACCATGTCTACACCCACCATCCAGAAGACTTTCCACTTCACCGAGGCCCCTCCCCAGGGCAATTTCTCCATCGCCGAAAGGCCGGTGCCCACCCCGGGTGACGGCGAGGTCCTCGTCCGCGTCGAGGCCGCTGCACTCAACCCTGCCGATTGGAAGATCACTGGCCCTGAGCTCATCCATGTGATGGGCGTCCTCCCCCTCCCCCTCGGCACGGACGGAGCGGGTGTCGTCGAGGTCGTCGGCTCCGGCGTCACTACCTTGTCCAAGGGCGACAGAGTGTACGTGCTCTTCTACGACTCCAACTTCTCAGAAATGCTCATGGTCTCGTTTTCAGCGTCTTCCAAGGCTGGTTCGCTCCGGACAAGACTACCTTCCAGCAGTACACAATCGTCAACCCCGCGTTCGCAGCCAAAGTGCGTACCGCCCCCTCATGAACCGTGTTCTTGGTCTAACAGATCCTGGCACTCAGATTCCAGCGAACATCTCCCTGGACCAAGCCGCGTCCCTCCCGCTCGGCCTCATGACCGTCCTTCTTAGCCTGTACTCTCCCGCGTCCACGAACTCGCTCAACCTCCCCCCTTCTGGGGGGCGGGCCCCTCCCCCTCCGCAGGCACCCCCACGCTCATCCTCGGCGGCGCATCCTCCGTCGGCCAGTTCGCCATCCAAGCCGCCAAGCTCGCAGGCCACAGCCCGATCATCACCACCGCGTCCCTGCGCAACACCTCGCTGCTCACCTCGCTTGGGGCGACGCACGTCCTCGACCGCTCGCTCTCCGTCGACGCTCTCGTCGCCGCGATCGAGGGCGCGCTCAGGGGGACGCCGCTCTTGTACGCGTACGACGCGATCACGTACGCGGACACGCAGTCAGTCGCCGTCCGCGCGCTCGCGCCCGGGGGAAAGCTCGTGACCGTGAACCCGGTGCCGCTGAGCGAGGAGGACAAGAAGGCCGCTGAGGGGATGACGATCGTTTTCGCGCAGGGGAACGTGCACGTGCCGTTCCACAGCGCTTTCGGCGCGGAGGTCTTTGCGCAGCTGAGTGGCTGGCTCGAGAAGGGCGACATCAAGGTGCGTTCGCTCTCCCATGCCATCTGTCCGTTTGACGAGGGCTGACGTGTGTGATTGCGCTGCAGCCTAACCCCGTGGGAATTCTCACCAAGGGTCTGGCGGGCATCCAGGACGGATTGAAGCGCATGGAGGAGAACAAGGTCAGCGCCGTGAAGCTCATCGCGCGCCCGCAGGAGACGCCGTGAAGAGACAGAGCATAGGTTACATACAGCTCATTTTTACGACAATGTTGTAGAAGTAAAGTGAAAACCCGACCCCCATCGCTCGATACGTTTGCGAGGAGTAACATCATGATAGTCGTCACGCTTTCACACCCAGGGGTAGGTATAAACACTTCGCGCTCGCGGTGACGAGCTCTCCCGCATTGACTGGATGATAATCCACCAAGTGGGTTATCACCTTCTCGTGGACTTTAGGATGAGGGCTGGGCTGCGGTGGTGAAGCATGCGGGGGGTGAATTTGAGTCGCCTTCACCGGAACGCATACGGAGGAAGACATACATCCACCAAGTCCCGTGCTCATGGTACACCGTAACTGGACGCTTTCAAAGACAGGCAGGCCTGTGGGACCGAGTCCGCCGTTCCCGTGCCTACACCGGGTATAGACGAGCGCAGCAGAGATGAGGAAGCCGCCGAGCATGAGCTGGAGGAAATTCAGTCGTGCGTAAATCTAACGAATAAAAGGACGTCTGATAGAATCCGGTACTTTCAAGTGATCTCTTGGACTTGTCGAAAAGACTGCTGTCCGGATGGGTCCCAGGTATGGGAGAGGATGGTGTAACCGCCTGGAACAAGGGATGTGTCAGCGAAATGCTTTAGAGTCGCAGTTTCTGTTTGAAGCAACAACAAAATCTTCTCAGAAAGAAGTTCAGGGGTGTTGTAGAGGAGGGGACAGGCAAGATACACACCCACCAAGGCCATATATATGTCTTACTCGAACGTCAGGCCGCGCCGTCGCGCGGTACACACGATCCAGGTATGTCCTTCCTGCCACACACTACGTACCTACGCTCTGTCAGTCCAAGTCTTGATCCATGTTTGATCGCGCACAAGCACTTACCATTCCTACTCAGCTGCGTGTGGTAGCGGTCAAGACTGGAAATCGGCGCCCCGAATTGAGGTTTGATCTCCGAAGGCATACGCGTGACACAAACACGTCGGCGAGTGCAAGTCTGTATCACGAAAACGGCGGCGAGTGGATTATCTTATTGGGAGAAGGAGAAGAGATGGGGCGACTTGGAGAGCCTGGACCGCTCTCTCAGGATACAACCTGGGTGTCTCGGCTGAACCAGGATCTCTTCGCTGTCTCCAGCTCACATGCCTCTGATACCACGTAACCTGGTGTGCGGGACCGAGAACGGAAGGGTTGACATACTCGTGGGCGGTGGACCTGGGCGAATACTCGCGTGGCGGCGGCGTGTCCAGCCCGGGGCACAGCGTGTGGAAAGTGGTGGAGAGCCCCTTAGATGTGGCAACCGGCCTGATACCTGCGTGACACCAAGCACCACTGTGCGGGGTACAAATGCTTGACCTTAAAAAAGGAGAGGGGGAGAGCCTCGCGACAGGAACGCCGGGACTGGGTACGCGCGTACACGGACCGGGCGCCGGCGGGCGGGAAGCGTCAGCAGGGCGCCGAAGTCCCCGGCCTGCTCGGCTACCGGTGGCCGAAGCGCATTTGGAGCAGGTGCGATCGAGGCAAAGTCGGGCAGGGTGTGGATGGTGGTGTTGAACGAGAGTTGGCTCGCGGGCGCAAGGGCCGACGTGCCAGCGTAAGGCCTAGGGTGGCACCGGACGCAGGGAGACGCAGGAGCGGCATCGGAGGATATCTAGCTAGATGCGTACGGAGCGCAGGGGATGTGTGCGTTCAAGCCTCATGGGCCTCAGGCCTCAGAATTCAAGTACTCAGGAAGGCGGACCGCATCGATGCCAAGCCCAAGGCCGGCGCTGCTGGCTGAACCTGCTTCCGGCAAAGGCCGAGACGCCGACTGTTTGATCCTCAGAGTCAAAGCTTTGACTCACGCTTAAACCATTCCCGTGACTGCCTCTTCGTTCTTGCGCCCGGGCACCTTCGCCCGCCCGACGAAATCCCGCGCGCGACATGTGCGCATGTACGATACCTTCTCAGTTGCGCACGAGCCGTTCCGTGATCCACACGCGAGTCGGTCAGGGCGCTCCATTATAAGACAGATTAAACGTACAAGGTCCGAGCAGAGACACGATCAGAAAAAAAATAACGATAGCGGCACCCGCGCACCGAGCGCGCCTCATGAGCACTCCCCCAGGAAGCTGTTTTTCGGCATCGCCTGCTTGAAGTCGTCCTCCCACGTCGTCAGCAGCGCGTTCGTGTACGCTTCCTGATACCTGCAGAGTGCCATCAGAGTCAGAGTCAGAGTCACGTCTTCAGACCGGAGCGGAGGAGGGATGGACGAACTGGGCGATGTATGCGGCGGTGGGGAAGTCGCTCGGGTCGCAGCCGATGTTCTTCGCGCTCGGGTCCTGGTAGACGCGTATCCAGTCGACGCGCATCTTGGTCGGGAACACGAGGTGGGCGAAGTCGACCTCGCCGAAGCCCTGCGAGATGCCCAGGTTCATGATCAGGTACTGTAGCGGGCGGAAGTTCGTCAGCAACAGCCCTCGTCGCCAAAAGCAGAGGGAGGTTCACCATGGGCTCCTGCGACACGAGGCGCTGGCTGATCTGCGAGTCCGAGTCGGGCCCGACCGCGGCGGACTCCATCGTCCACGAGAGCGAGCCGTCGGCGACCCAGGCGATGTACTGTCGCGAGCCTCGGTCAGGAGGCCGTCATCGGCACCTTTGAGGAGGAGAACTCACCGCACCGTCGGCCCCAGGCTTGTACTGGAAGCCGTACGTCGAGAACGTCTGGCCGCCGTGGTCGTACGCATCCTGGTCTAGTGACGGGCACGGGCGCGGGGTGAGCACACACATGTGCCGGTCAGGTCAACGAAGACGGAGGGACGTACTGGCCCTGGTGACCACCGAGGTCGCCTGCTGGAATATGCCGCCGCCGTACGAGTTCGCCATGCTCTTGCTGGTATCGGTGATGAGGTAGGCGTCATGGTCCGCGCTGTACCCCGCGTTGAACGGCTGCGCGCGCGCGTCACGTCGTCAGCTCGACCGACACTCCCCTGCCCCGCCCGCGACACTCACCGCCCACTGCGCGGACTGGGACACCGCGCCCAGCGTTTCGTCTTTGACCGCTCCGCCAACCTAACGGAGAACGACACGTCAGACCTGTCCCGTCCGACCGGCGCAGCGAGAGAGAAACGCACCTGGCCCTCGAACATGTCGATCTCGGGCACCGAGCGCCCGACGTACTCCCCGTTCTCGTGCACCGGGCCCGGGTGCGACTCCCCGGGGCAGGTGCAGCGCGAGAGGCGCTGGCCGGGCAGGAACGAGAGCGCGCCTTGGTCGCCGTTCTGCGCCGCGACGAGCGGGAGGCCGTCCTTCGTCTGGTTCTTGACCGTGCCGACGTCGCACGAGTCGTACGAGTACGGCCACTGTCGTGCGAGGGGGGAAGGGATGGGGAGTGGGGTGGGAGGGACGACGGTCAGCCGGAGACCCTGGGAGAGGGCGTGAAGGCCTGCGGACGCACCATGCCGTCGAGCGAGGCGCCGTAGCCGGCGCGCCCGAGGTTCCCCATCGACCAGATCGCGGGCCAGAGCCCGCGGACGTTGTTCGTGCCGGGGAGCGTGACGGAGGCCTCGACGAGCCCGCCGGTGAAGCAGAACTGGTTCCAGGTGGAGAGCATCCCGCCGGTGAAGTTCAGGTTGTGGTTCGGCTTCTCGGAGAGCGTGATCTCGAGCGCGCCGTTGCGGGTCATGATCGCCGAGGGGTCGTACCACTCCAGGTTGCCGGTCTGCCAGTAGTGGAGGTCGACCGCCTCCCAGTACGGGTCGTCGCCCGGGTAGAAGGTGCGCCCGTCGGTGTTGAACTCGTCGCTGAACACGAGCTCCCACGTCTGCCCGTTCACGTAGTCCGTCTTCGTCTTCGCGTCTTCCGGCGTGTCGCGGTCGATGACCGCCCGGTTGCCGGGCATGAGCGGGATCTGGCCTGTCCCGTTGATCCCGCCGTAGTTGAAGCCGCCTTGAGTTGAGAGCTTCGGAGTGAGGATGTACGACGCGAGCGGGAACCCGGCGCTGTGGGTGGGAGAAGGCCGTCAGCGACTTCCGACGTCCCTCGCTGTGCGCGGTTCGGCTTACAAGAGGCCGACGATTCCGACGGCGAGGACGAAGACGCAGCCGAGGTTCATGAAACCGCGGGTGGTGAGGATGATCCCGCCTTTGTCGGTTTTGAAGTCTCGTCGCGTGTCCGGATTGTGTAGCTTGTCATCAGCCTCAGGACCGTTGAACATGGCAGCGGGAGAGTCGAAAGGAACGGCGAACTGCATGAGGAGATGATGGTGAGACACATGACGGGCAATTCAAGATAAGAACAGGCTTATACCTTGTCGGAAACTGATTGAGCGGCATCGCTACTTCCCTGTCGGCAAAGTCGTCTCAGTCGAATCGCTCTGTGGGTGGCATAGTGCGCGTACATACCATTGACGAGATGCTGTTCGTGAGACCGGACCGAAAGCGGCGTGGGGGTGCCCAGGGAGCATAGGGGGGCTGGCGGCTGCGAACGGGCGCGTATCCGCTCATCTTGAAAGTTGAAGGTGTGTAAGGGGGCTGCAGAAGGCACGGCTAGAGGAGCCGAAAAAAGGGTGGCAGCGGGGAAGGGGAAGGAGAAATGTATGAAAGGTGGAATGTCGGCGGGCGGACAACGCTCGGTCCTTTTGATCACCACGAGAGCTCGGTGTGGGCGATGGGTATATAAGACATCGGCCTCTGACGACAGCCGCAGAGGGAGCCACGAGCCCCGAAGATTAGCACGGGATCTTCCTCGTAACAATCGATCGGAAGGCTGGGAATCTGCACGGCGCGGTGGTGAGACAGCGAGGCACAGTTGCTTTAAAGGAACGCCACAAACTTCAGCTTGTCGCGGGCATCTTTTTGCTGGCTGGAACCGGCCGGGGAGGTGAAACGACGTGGGCGGGGCAGAGCAAAAAGTCGGGCTTGGCATTGTTGGGAACCGCGTTGACGCCCTGTGGCGGGCCGGGAGAGGAGAGGGACCAAGGGAACGCGGTGGGGATCACGAAAGGCTCACGACGCAACTGGACGTCGTACATGTTCCCGGCCTCAACTCCGCGTGGAGGTCGTGGGGAGCAAAATTAGACGGGCGCTCCATCTCGGAGGTGCTGACATCCCCGCACCGCCACGTACGCCGTCGCCGTGAACCAGCTGCTCAGACGACGGTCGAAGGCGATGCGCTCCACTCTCACAGTCCCACCAAGGACCGTAGTAGTCCGAGACCATATCAGGTCCGACCCGCATCGACTCTCATTGAGCACGGCCATCCGACTCGTCGTCTGCGGTGCTCGTGAACCGAGAGCCTCGATGAGCACCATCCACCCCACACACAAACACTCCCCATCCGAAACGTAAGACCAACTGCGACAGCTCAAGGGGAGCTCCGAGCTCCGAGCTCCACCTAAACGCGGTAGGGGTGATACACGCGCGCCTAAGTATACACATACGGGATAGAGATGAGGTCATCACATTGATGATGACGGGCGGCGTTGACCGCGCATGCACTTCTCCCTCATTGACACACCTCGCCCGCGCCATAAAAGACAGCATGTAGACCCTCACGAACCACTCTCCGATGGACGTGCTGCGAATAAATCCGTCGGTGAGTATCTCTCCCCGCAACACGTCGTCCGTGCTAAAGCTGCCCCGGTAACTCCGACTATAGCAGACCTTAGCAGACCCGTCTTGTCCCATCATGTACAGCTTCATGAGATGTCCTAGAATGATGCCCTTCCTCCGCCGGTCGTGTCGATCGGGGTCTGGCAGGCAGTGCGCCGGTCGCGCTTCAACCAATGGCGCACGATAACGATCGGGCACCGGGGTCTACTACGCTACGTCAGCTTGATTGGTAACGAACATCAGGTGCGTTTCCTTGACGTTGGTGCGTGCTTCGGAGACGACGGAGCTTGCGGGCTCTCGTGTGTGCAGTGGGGCTGGAGCCGTGGTATGCATGCGGGCGAAAAAGCGTGTCTCGTGGTCTCCAAACACAGAGAAATCGCCCTGATTGTTGTGGTAAAAGAGTTGTTATGCAACGGTTTGCCCGACATCGAATCGACATTGCCTACGACGACGGACAAGCAGGAACGTGGCAGCCGCATAGCATGCTGTTCCGAGCAGCCCGATGCTCTGTAAATCGCACTTTTAGCGGGATTGCAGTCGTAACAGAGTGTATACACATACCCCGCTCCATACCGCAGGTCGCCACCAGATGAAGTCACCTGTGAGGAGTGCCCCGTCGATAGGCGTCCCCACGAGAGTGCCTAGGCCTGCATCCGCTTCTGTGAGCGTCTCGCGATAGCTGAAGAAAAAGACGATAACCGACCACAAAAGAACAAAGCGATGCCTAGGCGTGTTCTGCAATAGAAGAGCGCGTCAGACAAGCGACATACAAAGGAGTAGAGGGTAGTACTGACCCAATCTCAGAGGCGTCGTCTGTCATATCCGCAATGACCGGTGCCAAAGAGAGATATCTGAAGGTGTGGTTAGTAACCGAAACATCGTCATAAGAGAACATCATTCACAACTGCCGCCGAAAAAGCCAAAAGTATCGCAATCACGATAACGCTGGTCGCGCTTTGGAGGCCAATCATGCCGAATATCACGACGGAGCACGCAAACGTGGCGAACGTGCTCATGTGGGCAACACCGATTCGGCCGGCCACGAATCCAGGTGCGATGCGGCCCACAATGGCAGCTACGTTCATAATGACAAGCTGTGGACCAAATAAGTCCTCGTCACCGCGCACGCGAAGACGGCATGCTGACCACGTTGAAGGAGAACGAAGCGCTACGGCCGTGGAGTAGGCATCGAGCTGAATGTAGAACACCGGATAATAGTACGCGACAATGAAAATCATCATCCTACAGTCCCGTGATAAGCGGCCGTTCCGTGTAATCCGAGCGCGAGCGCACTCACCCGGCTGAGGTACAGACGTACGGTCCATCCCGGATGAACTTTCCAGCCAGTTTCCAGAGGCCTCTCCATTGTGGTGAGCTGCCGCTTTTTCTGTGCGACTTGTCGCGCATGAGGGCACACCCGACGACGAGTACGCCGGTGATGAGCGCGGCATTAGCCCTCGCCGCGGCCTCGAACCCCCACCTTTGAAGGGTGCTGTTGAGCATGATTGGGTGGACGACCGCGCCGACCGAGGACCCGGAGGCGACGAGGGTGAGCGCGGTGGCACGAGCGCGGCCTCCGGAAGTGAAGCGAGCGGAGACGGCCGAGATGGCAGGGATGTAGAGCAGCCCTCCTCCGATGCCGGCTCCGACGCCTTGCGCGAGAAAAATCTGCGATGTGATCAATGATCTGGGAGAGTCGTGAACGAGATGCAAATAAGACGTACTTGGTAATATGCGCCCTGTTGAGCTAGCGAGAGCATAAAGAGAGAGATCGCGGTTACGAGGGAGCCACCATACAGAAGATGATAGCTGTGTCCATTCATTGGCTTGTGGGAAATGGGGTGACCATAAGAAAGATGCGCACAAGTATCCGCGGTCATAGAGCGGGCCAGTAACGAGACCAGCCGAAATGACGATAAAGGCATTGATGCTACCGACCCACCTACCGCGCGGGTAAGCTCGGATAGGGGATGAAGGGTCAAGGGAGCGAAGACGTACGAAATGAGCGAAGACGAGCTGTCCTTGAGATAGACGCGTGTATAATAATCTGCCCACGTGATAAAGAGAGGATTCGACATTCCGAGGCCTGATCACGGACCTTGATACACCCCAAAGGACGTAGTATACCTGACGATACGAGATAATCAACCAGCACGTTTACCAAGGAGCAGCGGTACCTACCCGAAACCGCACACTTGTAGCAGAAACCTATAGAAGTAGGTCGAAGACGTCATTACGGTCGCTCACGAGTGGTTCAGAAAGAGTGAGGACTGACGCGCCCAGGATGTTCGACCAAGTCAAGTAGGTGTCTTTGCGTGTGCGTTTACCAGGTTCGGTCATCGTAAGGTCGGCCGCACCCGTCGCATTTTGAGAAGTTGGCGTATGTCGATCTTCGGTGGTGATGACAGTAGCATCCTCGGATTTCTCCATATGGGAAGCCAGAGAGGTGGAGCGGAGAAAGGATGGGAAAGCTGTGGCCTGACAACTTGGTGGGGGCTTATGTACCCCGTCCCAATGACAGAGAAGCAAGAACGCCATGTGCCCAGTTCCGTAACGGGCCAGCGTTGTGCTCTCCAGGCTCCCACGCGGGGCCACAGAGGCAAGCTCGTTTCTCAGATCTCAATGCCCGACCAGGTTGCGCCTATATCAGCTGCGCACAGTGACATCAGCTTTCTCCGTAGCCCCCGGAGTGACAGCACCGCGCACGCACTGCGAGAATAACACACGGCCACGTGCACTCGCGCACAAATCCCTGTTTTGGTTGCAACGGGGGAAACCTGCTCACCTTGATCCTGCCACACTCGTCCGCTGAAATGGAATGCCATGATCGGCTGGCCGCGCGATTGGCGGGGTGGGAGAGAAATCCACGTGGCAGCACCTACCAAAAATGGCGCGTGGGAGCAGCGTGGGTGAAAACAGGCGGGGAATACTTAGACGCTATCCGCGTCGGAGCTCTTGAATCCCCGCTCGCCGCACGAGTCCAAGCTTGCGACCGCTCAAGGAGCCGCGGAGCGGCATGCCGCGCATCGGTAAGCTGATGTGAAAGGGAAGAATCGGGTGCTCGATGAACAGACTGGCTGGAACTGGGATCGCGTCCAATGGCAAGAGACGCCAGCTTGGCAGATATCTTCGCTCCGGGCTGTCTTGAAGCCATACTTACCGCTGGGGGGACATGCTACAGTCAAACCCCTCGTAGTGCATACCTGTGATAGTGCATACCCCCACATAGTGCATACCTTTGGCCTCTTCCCGAGTTGGTATAGGGGCATAACGCATACCCCCCCGCATACCGCATACTGCATACCTCGGCCGGGGGGTCCATAACGCACTGTACCTATGTATATAATCAGTATTAGCGCCCCACATGTATGCCTTGCATGCCGCCCAAATGCGGGATAACTTTCCCATGTGTCCTCCGTGCCCGACTGCCAGCAGCCTGGAATAGCCACACAAACCGTCAGGACTGGCCGGGGCTCACGCGCGACTTGATCACACCCCCGGCCACCTCTCCCTGCCTCCGCACTATATATCCCTCTCGCCTTCCTCTAATCCGGCCTTGCTGTCCTCGAGAAGCAGGTGAAAGAGCGCCGAACGGCCCTTCAAGCTTCTCTTCAGGCTGGGAAAATCATCTCGTAGTCATTGATTACTTTACTCGTATGTAGGCTATGTAGGGGGGAGGAATGTGCGCGCGAGGAATGCGCGCGTGAGGATTGATACGCGCGCCAGAGGCCAAAAGGGCGCCCTGCAGAAGGGCGTCAATGGGTCTCCCACGATAAGCGCTTCTCTCATACTGCATACCCCCACATAACGCATACCTCGGGGGCCTTCCCGAGGGGTATGCACTATGAGGGGTTTGACTGTATTTGTGTACTCATGGAAAAACAGTCGTACGTATGATTGTGTAGCCTTCTCTGATTACCCAAGGACGCTCAATGCAGATATTGAGGGTAATCATTCTGCATCGCCCGCCTGCCCTTCTCTCCGTCCGCCCAACAACCCAGGTCCCCTCGAATCCGTTCCTCGTGGTAAAGGTGCAACATGTCCACGGACTCCGCCTGTCCGCTCCCCGAGTACATCCAGGAGATGGGGGCGAAGACGTATACCGGCAGGCTCGCCGACGCCAGCGACATCCACATCAACCGCAGTTCGAACACGCCTTCTTTGTCATACTCAAAGTCGTCTATGAAGCTCACGAACGACGGCTGTATCACGAA
This sequence comes from Epithele typhae, assembly GCF_022376455.1. Classification (NCBI taxonomy): domain Eukaryota; kingdom Fungi; phylum Basidiomycota; class Agaricomycetes; order Polyporales; family Epitheliaceae; genus Epithele; species Epithele typhae. Next base: position 100,098 of record NW_025954286.1, read on the forward strand.
CTGCCGCAGTCCGCGCCACTGGGGCAACAGGGGCACCTTCGCTGCAAACAAGAAGGACATCGCTCAACGTCAGCCGATAGGTACCGTAAGCAGGAATGGACCAAATGCACGCACGTGGATCCAGTGTGCTCTCGATCGTGAAGTCAGGAAGCCCATACCAACCCTTTGGATGCGTTCGGTGGTCCCAGGGCTCCACGCTGTCTTCGACGCGCTCCAGCATGTCTTCGTCCGCGCAAGCGTCGAACACGCCCGGCATGCTGTCGCCCATGTAGCCGGTGATGCGGAAGTGCGTCAGAGCGGGGAGCCGCTCCGCGACCGCGGGGATGTCGTCCAGCGTGCCCCCTGGGCCCCGGCGGTCGTACCAATGAAGGCGTCGGAGCGCCGGGAACCGAGGTGGTTGGTGCGGCGGGCGGGGCTCCGCGAGGTCGAGCAGCCACGATGGCGGGGCGCCAGATACGGTGAGCTCGCGGAGGGTGGGAAGAGTGGATGGAAGTCGTATGTATTGGGTCAAGTCGCGCTCGAGGAAGATGATGGCGAGCGTCTCCAACCCTGAAGCGGCAGCGTGGAGGAGGTCGTTAATAAACTTGGCGTACCGGAAGGCACTCGTATGAGCGTGAAGGCTGCCGGAATCTATCGTAGAGTCGTTTGCGCCGTTCAGCGGGGCGTAACCCTCAGGGAGGTATACGGGACCTTCGTGCCTAGAGAAGGAACGCTTGCTCTTTTCCACGAGCTGGAGATATTGGGATTGCGTGCAGCTCAGGAATAGGTGGCGGAGCCGACCCCGAGATGTTGCGTTGCGTTCCTTTTCTGCTTCTAACCGTCGTGTCAGTGCCATCATGTATTTTGGTCGACCCATGAGCGCCACGTTATCGAGCCGGTGGTATTGAGATACGCTGTGGATGTGCTTGGAGACAAGGGCGAGGGAGCAGGATGTAGCGCCGCCGTCAATGGTGGCGAAGAAGAAGATTCGTTGCAAAAGCTCCAATGGAAGCGTTTCCATGACGGACTGAGCGGGAGTCTGTATGAGCGTCTCTGAGAAGGAGAGCGGATGTGGATGAAGGAGGACGGGATATACAGGTTTGCCCCTGACTTGTGCGATTTATATGAATTCAAGTGCGACGACTCATAACGCCACCACGGGGCCGAACAGCGCCACCACAGGCTGCTCCACTTTGCGAATGATTAAGAGACATATGAACTCATCACGAGGTCGAAATCTTGACGATAGAGCGGTGTAAGCTCAAAAACGAGGAGGGTGGGATGAAATCAAGAAAAGAGAGTGAATTGGATGCGTGAGAACGTGAACAAGAGAGACCCCTGTTATGCGCGCAGTGTCTTTGTCACGTGCAAGGAAGAGGAAAAGGTATGACCTAGTTAAACGAGTCAATCGCAACCATGAGATTTGAACCCCAGTGAGGGTCCCTCCCGTCTACATACGTCTACATACGTCAGCAACTGTCCCTGTGCGTCTAGAGACGATGGCTGCCGTCAAGCGCCGGCCGTGAGCTTCTGTCGAGCGCGCTATCTCTGTCGCTATCTCTGTCTCTCTCTCTCTCCGTCTCTCTCTCGGCTCTCTCCCTGTCATCGGGCCTGGCTTCAACGTTTCAACTACTCCCGTGTCACTCTATGCATACATCCATTCCTCCGGCCACACCACACTTTCAGGTCACGGTTGCGCAGACTGTATATAGCCCAATACACTACATGGTGCGCCCTGGCACGGCGGCACGGTAGTACTGCGTTACTTCGGAGTTCTGACGAACACATCCTCGGTAGCAACCGTTCTAATTCAAAGGGATGCCTACAAAAGGCGGTCTGCAGTGTCGCAAAGCCGCAGGGCACGCACTGGTTCGCTACCACCGTGCGTCTCTCGTCTTTCCCCGCCATCTCTCGGCCTCCGCCTCATCATGTCTTCCAGCTCTGCGCCCCCTAGGGACACGGAGCAGCGCGTTTGCACATGTCAAGCCCTGTGTCTCGGCGAACCCACTCTGATGTCGGTCCGGAAGTGGCGCACTCACGCCAAATACCGTGTCGAACAACCCGCAGACTTTCTTGCCGGCCTTGGTGGATCCTTTACTGCTGTACCTCGTGGTGCTGTGAGTACACAACACTTTCGACTATGCTTTGACTGATACATGTGCCATGTGCAGGCTGCTGAATCGCGTGTTCCGAGTAGTACACCAGCACGACTCCCGCAAAATGCACCCTCCCAGGTATGTATATTTGGGCCCTTGGCATCAGCTCATAAACTTAACCGACATGTCCACAGGCCCCAGCTCGGGAGACCCAGGGTCCTCCCAACCGTCCCCCAGAGGTAGACATTGGCCCCGAGTCTCGTCGCGGTTCGCTTGGTCAAGGCGGCTCGATCACGCGAACCTCTCCGGCTCCACCGCCACCGCGCAGCCAAAGGAGCACAACCGCCGATCCGCGCACACCTCCTTCCAGAGGCAGCTCACGTCCGCTTGATGAGATCGAGCAACTACCACAAACCAATCTCGACCCGGAGCCCATCCCGTTCCTTCCACTTCCCGACTCCCCAGAGACTCTTCCACGCCCTCGCGAGCACCCAGACGACTTTGAGGAAGCCATGGAAGGCATTCACGAAGCTACGGGAGAGCCTGCGCACGCCACGGTCACGGAGCTTCTGCATGCGGAGGCGTTCGTGAGGGACTTGAGAACCGCTCGGCTACCTGTCCTGCCACCACGCGAGGACGACGAGGACGAGAACATCGCCTCAAGACGTCGCCTTCAAGAGCCGCGCCAAGGCCCACCGAAGCTTGACAAGTACCAGTTCGCTGGCCTGAAGATGTTTCTCGCTCGAGGTGACGCGTCGGAGCACAACTACATGGACAACCGTGCTGCCTTCCTCGACATCCACCCTGATGATCCGCTCCCCACCTACGACGGCGTCAAGAAGCTTATCTCGTCCGTTACCGGAGTGTACTCTATTCGCATCGACATGTGCCTCAACTCCTGTATCGCGTATACCGGCCTGTGGAAGGACAAGGACGTCTGTCCCTTCTGCAACGAGCCTCGGTACGATCAGTGGAAGGCTCTGAAGGCGAAGAAGGTCGCGCGCCGAACATTCCAAACCTTCCCCGTCGGTCCTCAGCTGCAGGCCATGTACTCGTCGCCAACGACTGCCAAGTCTATGCGGTGGCGTGAGGAGGAGACGTCGCGCATCCTCGCCGGGATCGCGGCTGGTCGACCTGATGCCTTCATGAACGACATCTACCATGGTAGCGACTATCTCACAGCTGTCCACCGCGGGCAGTTTACATACGACGACAATCTCCTTATGTTCTCCATCGACGGCGCGCAGCTCTACCGGTCGAAACAGTCGGACACGTGGCTATACATTTGGGTGCTTTTCGACCTCCCACCTTCCGTCCGCTACCACAAGCGGTTTGTCCTTCCCGGTGCGGTGATCCCGGGCCCCAACAAGCCGAAGAACTTGGACTCTTTCCTCATGCCTGGTCTCATCCACCTCGCGGCGCTGCAGCACGATGGATTCCAGATCTGGGATGCGCACCGGAAGAAGGTCTTCACGTCGCGTCCGTACCTGTGGCTCGCCACTGCCGACTGCCCTGCCATGGCCTACATCTCGGGCCTTGTCGGACACAAAGGTGCGCTCACTTGTCGCGTCTACTGCGGGCATCTGGGCCGACACAAGCCGGGCAGGTCCATGTACTATCCCGCGATGCTCCAACCTCGTGATGGAACCGGCCATCCGTCCTTCTCACTCCCGATCACGAGCCTCCCTCCAGGAACCGTCGACGCGAGGAGGACTCTCTATAACAACAACCTCCGGATGCTCCAGGCGGCTCCGACTGAGAGGGCTTACACAAGGGCCCGGTTCACGACTGGCATCTCTAAACCCTCGCTCTTCTGCGCCCTCCCTCGATTCCCAGGCTGCCCGCACGGCTTCGGCCTCGACTTGATGCATCTCATCAGCCTCAACATCCCCGATCTCGTCATCTCCTTGTTCCGAGGTTCTGTGAAGTGCTATCGTCCGGACGACAAGGCGACGTGGGATTTTGCGGTCCTCAAGGACGACGAGGTCTGGGCAGCACATGGACAACTTGTGGCCGATGCGACCCGGTATCTCCCTGGATCGTTCGATCGGCCCCCTCGAAACCCGGCCGAGAAGCTCAACAGCGGTTTTAAGGCTTGGGAGTTTCTCCTGTACGTGTACGGTCTCCTTCCCGGTCTTCTCCGTCTCAACTTCAAGCCGGAGCTTCATCACTACTATCGACATTTCTGTAAACTCGTTTATGGCGCCCGACGCGCTATGCAGCACACTCTCCCCCTTGCCCACATCGCTCCTGCTTTCCAGCGGATTCACGAATACGTCCATGAGTTTGAGCCCCTCTACTACCAAGGCCTGCCTGAACGCCTTCATTTCATTCGCCCTTGTCTTCACACTCTCTATCACGTCTTCCAGGAGATCGAGCGGACGGGACCATGCTCCGTGTACACTCAATACACCTTGGAGAACTTCATCGGCAACCTCACGCGCGAGATCAAGCAACACGTCACTCCGTACGCCAACGTCGCGGAGTGTGGATTTCGTCGGTGTCAAGCTATCTCCTTGAAGGCCACATATCCGGAGCTGGATCCGGACCCGAAGGTGCCGGAAGATGCTTGCAAGCCTGACGACGCCCCGGGATTCATTCTCCTTCGCCCCAAGGACAGTGCCCCACGTCGTATGTCGCCCGCTGAGGTGCTCGCTTTGAGTGCCTACCTCGAGTCTATATTCGAGCCTGTACCTCCGACCTGGGACCCAATCGTCATGCGCTGGGCACGTCTGTGCCTTCCAAACCACCAGATCGCCCGCACCCTGTGGAAGGAGGGTCCCCTCGAAGCGGGCGGATATCGCCCTCGACGTGCGCGCATGGTCAAGGTACGTGTATCTTGTGTTCCCTTGCACATAGTGCTGATCCCATCCCGTACCTGCAGCTAAACTCTTCGACTTACGCAGAAGTCCAGTACTTCTTTTTGCTCACTGTTCTTGGGCCGCCGAAACGCACCATCAGTCTCGCCATGCTCTCCGTGTTTTCCGCACCCGACCAGGGCATCTACCAAGAGTCTCTCGGGACCGTCCTGGCCTGCACTTATCGTGGACAAGACGCGTGTGTTGTAAGACCCATCAAGACGATCGACGCGGTGGTCGCTATGGTCCCGCTACCGCCCACAAGCGAAGAGCAGGCCACAGGCACCGACTTCACTCACCGGTACTTTGTTGTCGAGAAGCCAGGTTTAGAGGTGGCCGTGTTGGCTGGTCGAGTCCCTGACCTAGATGGGGATGAGGACGACATATAGACAGCAGCCCTTCCTCACACCCATGCCAACACGTCGCTCCGCAACACATCTCATTCTGTCTCGCACACCTATATAACCAGTTCCAGAAGGCTGTCCACACTCCATCGCCCGACTTCTTGTCCACTCCGCCATGCCTGTCACCCGACGAGCGTCCATTCCACCACGCTCGTCACCCAACTCCTCGTCTATTCCACTGCACACACCCAACGCGATCCACCATGGAGCACCCTAGGATCAAAACAGCAGCACCTGCTTTGAGACGCGATGCATGCGGCGATGCCGCGGCGCCCTTCACGCCTGCTCGTGGCCTTCACCTCACGCGCTAGATCTCGACCACCGGTGGTGCAGGACTCCTACCCCTCGCAATTGCTCCCTGTTCACTCTGTTCTCATGCGTCTATTTCGTCTTTCGGTCTATGTCCTTCCTATGTACCATCTCTGTCTCCGCTTCCTGTGTCGGGCCCCCGTCTCGTCTCTTTCTGTCTGGGTCAGTTTCCGGTCGGTGTGTCGCCGACATCATGCAGTCGGACACTTACATATGATCTCCTGCCCTCTCACCCTGTCGTGCGCTGTGCCCCCACCCCTGCACGTGTGCACATTGTTGAACATTGGATATCGAACATACGTACATTAGGACAGTTTACGCATCCACATGGACTCTGTGAGAGACTTCCCATATTTCCATATGTCACTTCACTGCCTTGTAGTTCCTTATCTCTTCCATTCCGTTCTTCTACGCTTCTCTCTTTGTTCCCTTGTTCCACTTACGGACTTTCTTTGTCTTGAGCGCACAGCCCGCACAGCCCTGTAACCATCTTCTGTCCGGTCTGTTCTCTGCGCCAATTATGTCTTCCCATCACTGCTTACGTATGCTACTTCTGGACAGTATATAGGGAGGACTCTGGCTCGCACTGCTCTTCAGTCGTTCTATCACTGACTGAGGAGTAAGTCTATTCACACTACTATGCGCTCCTTACATATGCTTACTCTATCTGTAGTCGCTCCTCTTCGTGTGTTACAGGTAGAACTTATGCTCTCAATATAGTCGTTCTATCACTGACTGAGGATCGCTCCTCTTCGTGTGTTACAGTTGGTCCCTTGCCTTACTCAGAGTTCATCAGGTTATGAGCCCTGCGCTCTAGCTTGCTTACGTTGAGCAACGCGCGCTTCACCTTTCGCCAACGATTCAAGATCTCCCCATCGACTACTCGTGGACGGTTTCAGTCGGACATAGCTTTGGGTTTTACCCTCGCAGTCCTCTTCCTCCGTCTTCACCTCTACCCTCCACAAGGCCTTCCGACAGGCTTTCGTAGCGAGGTTGCCCCAACGGGTGCTCATTCTCCACGAGTAGGGGATATCGTTCTCAACATCGCGCTTCTCTGTACCTTCAACCGACTTAGCCGTGGCATCGGATCACTCAGACGACTCCTCCACTGAGCCTGTCTTCGACGAGAACACTCCTCCGAGTGATCTTCATTGCTACCGCTGTTTTCACGTATTCGACACACGAGACCAGGAAGATTGTCACTGGGACGAAGAAGAAGAAGATCTTTACGCTTGCGGTTTCCAACCGTGTCCTAACCGTCATCGGGATATCAACGCGCCAGCAAACTTTGGTCACAGACCTGCTAATCTACGCGTACCAGGACGACTTGTCGCTCCTGATTACCCGCAGCACCCTTCTCATCTTCTTTCGCTCCCTGCGCTTCCTGCGTCAACTTCGGTCACTGCGCCAGGTTCTCCACTTCCCTCGGCCGCAGCAACCGGACCTCCTCCCTCTCCTATCTCCTCACACCACTCTTCGCTCGAAGTCGAGCAAGTCCTTGAAGCAGACGTCACCCCAGACGCTCCGCTCTACGGTTCCTACGTCTACGGTCCCCTCGAATTTTATCCTATCGTCGTTCACACTCCCTCTCCGCCTTCACCCACTCTCGTCCCTCTAGACGATACCCTCGAGATCCTCTACACGCTACCACTCATGGACACTGTCCCCGTCGCCAAGGGTTCGGTGCTCAAGGGTCGCGATGGATACAAGCAGTGGGCACACGACATGGAAGGGATGTTCCTCATGCTCTCTTGCTGGGAAATTGCTGCTACTCCTTCACTCGACCCTCCACCTGCTGCCACCGAAGTCGCTGCTCACCTTGCCTGGAAGCAACGTGAATCTAAGGCACGAGGCCTGATTGTCAAACAGGTCTCGATCGAGGTTAAGGAGGCGCATCTCACCGGCAAGACCTCTGCGAACGCAATGTGGGAGGCTCTCAAAGCGGCTTACGACAAGTCGGACGCTGCGTCGAGCTTCGCCCTCTTCGAGGAACTCATCAACCAGGACCGTTTCGACGAGAACAAGGACCTCGCTGATCAAATCTCGACCTACAACGCCAAGTTCGACCGCATCGACGCCACCATCGCGAAATACGGTAACGGTCAACGTGCCTTCATGTGCATGGGCAAGCTCCCGGTCTCCTATCGCGCCATCGTCACAACTATTCTTGCGACTTACGAGTCCAAGAACATCACCGTCGACAACGTCATCTCGCAGGTTCGCTCCGAGCAGACCTTGCGCAAGACATCGATCGGCAACGGTGAGGAGTCCATCAGCAAGGTCACCAAGACCAAGCCCAAGCCCCGTGGTCCCTGCGCTCACTGCAAAGGGAAGAACCACGACGAATCTCACTGCTGGCAGAAGCATCCCGAGCTCAAGCCGCAGGGGAAACGTCAGGGCAACGGCAAAGGCAAAGGCAGAGATAATGGTGGTGGTGGAAATTCTGGACATTCGCATAACGTTTCGGCTCAGACTGTCAATGTACTTGTAGCGTCGGACGCCTCGTCCGCGTCGAATGAGATCTCTGCTGCTTGGTACAACGCGGGTAACACCGCTAAGCGTGATTCTCACTTCGCAGTCTGGTGCATGGATTCGGGTGCTTCGCGTCACGTATCGGCATATAAGCATGACTTCTCCTCCTACACTCAATACCGTGAGCCCAAGATCTTCCATACGGCTCAGGAAGGAGATGCTGGTATCGTCCGCGCACTCGGAGAAGGAACGGTTATTGCTCGAATCGATCTCAACGGCAATCATGTCAAAGTTGAATTTAAGAACGTCGTATACATCCCCAAGCGGGTACACGTCTCTTCTCAACTGGTGCCATCGAGAACGCCGGAAACCTCATCATTCAGGGGAATGGGAAAATGGTCATTTTCGATCCTCGCGTCCTGACGCATCCTTCACACACGCTGGCTTGACATTCCCTGGTGCTATGCGTCTTGAGGCTCTGTTTAATCCGATCAACAACCTCTATCAGCTGCCCACGGATATCATGAATGGCAAAGTCGTCCAACCCGTCCAACCTGCAGAACCTCAACCGCGGCTCAGTCGTCGTCGTCTACCGTCGACTGGGAACTCATTCACAACCGCTGGGGTCACTGTTCTAAGGAAGCGATCAAAAAGCTCCCTAAGGCAGTCAAAGGTGTTGACGACATTGGTCCTGCTCCTCCCCCGTCTACTGTTTGCGATGGTTGCGCCAAAGGAAAAATGACGCGCAAACCACACCCTCTATCACCGAAGCGTGCAGAAGCTCCGGGCGACATGATCCACACTGATCTAGTCGGCCCACTGCCCACTTCTATCGGCGGATATACGTACTTCGTAACATACCTTGATGACTTCTCTGGTGCTGGTCGAATCTACTACCTGAAGGCGAAATCGGAACAGACGAAAGCTTTCCGAGCATACTACGCCTGGGTATCGACACAGACTGGTCGCAAAATCAAGAAGGTACGATCCGATCGAGGGGGTGAATATACCGCAACAGAGTTCCAAGAACTTCTTCGAGAACTTGGGATTGAGCACGACATGACCATGCCAGGAACGCCGCAGCAAAACGGTCGTGCCGAACGCTGGAACCGAACCATCATGGACAAGGCCCTGTGTATGCTTCACTTCGCAGGTCTGTCTCACGGTTTCTGGCAATGTGCGGTCGACACTGCGGTGCATATCTACAACCGTCAGCCAATGCGTCGTCTAAAATGGAAGTGCCCGATCACGGCATGGAACGGAGTCGTCCCAGACTGTTCCCACTTCCGCGTTTTCGGCTGCAAAGCAGTCGTACATGTGCAAAGGGACAAACGCGACAACAAACTCGAGCCTAAGGCACTCGAAGTTGTGTTTGTTGGTTACGAGGGTTCCAAGGGTTATCGTTTCTGGAACCGCTCTACCCGCTCCATCATGGTCTCTAGCGATGTGGATTTGATGAGAACGTCTTCCCTGCACGTGAAAACCCCACCGGCCGTCGTCGTGTAACCCCCGACGATTCACCGTTCCCGGACATCCCTGAGGGAGAGCCTGACAACGAACCAGTCGAGCTCATACCTCCTCCTCCAACTCCTCCTCCGGAACCTGCTATGGTCCCACACCCTCCTCAAGCTCCACCCAATGCCGAGCCTGAACCAGAGCGCGAAGCTCCGCCACCGCCTCCTGTCGTACCAGGTGCACCGCCACGTGCTCCTAACCACCGTCGTAACCGTCATCCTACTGTCGAAGACGTACCTGATGTCGATGCTGGTCCTCCACCACAACCTCAGCGCCCTCAGCGTCATGGTGCAGGACAGAATCCGCATCGCAACAGGGACAACTTCTATGGTGACGAACCGCCTGCACGCGTCGACGCCAGGACACGACGAGACGGACAGCTACGTACAGCTGAAGAGCGAGAGTACTTCGATCTGCTCAACACTATCATCAATCACGCTGCGCGCAAGAAAGGCATCCCTCAGTCCTACCGCGAAGCACATAACTCTCCTATGAGTGATGAATGGTTCAAGGCTGAAGCTTCGGAGTACAACTCGTTGATGGAAAATCGAACCTGGGTGCTCGTACCTCGCCCCAAGGGTCGTAACGTCATCGGATGTCGTTGGGTGTATGATATCAAGCACGATGGTCGAGTCAAGGCTCGCCTCGTAGCTAAGGGCTATACGCAGAACTGGGGAGAAGATTACTTCGAGATCTTTTCGCCTGTATCGAGGAACGAGTCGACCCGCTTCGCATTTGCGCACGCCGCGCTCGAAGACTGGGATATCGACGCCATGGACGTCAAAACCGCGTTCCTCAACGGCGATCTCGACGAGGAGATCTACATGGAGCAGCCGGAAGGATGGGTTGAAGCTGGCAAAGAGGACTACGTCTGTCTGCTCAAGAAGGCCATCTACGGTCTAAGCAAGCCTCTCGCCAGTGGAACCTCAAAATCCACGACTCGCTCATCAAATTGGGATTTGTCCGCACGTACTCAGATGCCGGAGTCTACGTTTATCGTCGACAAGGGGGTGTTCCAGGCGAAGTCACGCTGATTGTTCTATATGTCGACGATCTACTCGTCATGGGCAATTCACGCACGCGCATCGACTTCGTCAAGGACTCTCTCAGCAAGCAGTACAAGATGACTGATCTAGGACCGGTGCAACGATTCCTCGGTACTCGTATACGTCGCGATCGCGTCAAACGCATCCTCGACATCGACCAGGAAGAGTACATCGACGCCGTCCTCGAAAAGTTCAACATGTCTGACTGCAACGCTGCTTCCACTCCTCTCCCCGCTGGTTGCGTCCTCGTCGCTCGACAGGATGAAGCACCTGCAACTCTTCGTCGGGAGTACCAGAGCCTCATCGGCAGCCTCCTTTACGCCATGCTCGGTACTCGTCCAGACATCTCCTACGCCGTCACGCGTCTCTCCAAGTACAACGCCAATCCGTCTGAAGATCACATGCGTTACGCCCGCTACGTCCTTCGCTACCTCCGTGGTACCTCGCACTATCGTCTTCGTTACGATGGAAAGGATGGCGCCGTATGATCGCGTACTCGGACTCGGACTGGGGAGAAGACCGCGATGACAGGAAGTCGACAACCGGCTTCGTTTTCCTGATGGCAGGAGGTGCACTCTCCTGGGTCTCTCGCCGACAACGCACAGTATCCCTCTCCTCCACTGAAGGGGAATACATGTCCGCGTCAGACGCTTGCCGTCAAATGAAGTGGCTTCGCACTTTCGGCCGTGAAGTTGGTGACGATATGTCGAGTCCTACACCGCTCTGCATGGACAACCAGGGATCGATTTTCCTCTCTGAAAACCCTGCTGTTGACCGTCGCACGAAGCACATCGACATCCGCTACCACTTCATTCGCGAATACATCGAGGAAGGCGAAGTTACTCTCTTTCACGTTCCTTCTGCGGAGCAGCTAGCGGACTCGCTTACGAAGTCAGTTCCTCTTTCGATACTCAAGTACTTCTGCGAGCACGTTGGTTTAGTTTCATCCGCGTCTTGAACGAGGGGGTGTGTTGAACATTGGATATCGAACATACGTACATTAGGACAGTTTACGCATCCACATGGACTCTGTGAGAGACTTCCCATATTTCCATATGTCACTTCACTGCCTTGTAGTTCCTTATCTCTTCCATTCCGTTCTTCTACGCTTCTCTCTTTGTTCCCTTGTTCCACTTACGGACTTTCTTTGTCTTGAGCGCACAGCCCGCACAGCCCTGTAACCATCTTCTGTCCGGTCTGTTCTCTGCGCCAATTATGTCTTCCCATCACTGCTTACGTATGCTACTCCTGGACAGTATATAGGGAGGACTCTGGCTCGCACTGCTCTTCAGTCGTTCTATCACTGACTGAGGAGTAAGTCTATTCACACTACTATGCGCTCCTTACATATGCTTACTCTATCTGTAGTCGCTCCTCTTCGTGTGTTACAGGTAGAACTTATGCTCTCAATATAGTCGTTCTATCACTGACTGAGGATCGCTCCTCTTCGTGTGTTACAGTTGGTCCCTTGCCTTACTCAGAGTTCATCACACATCACCGTTATTGAGACTATATCGTGATTCACACCTTGTACTATACAGACTACTGCTCTCCAATTTCGCAGTTTACATAAGTTCTTGCTCAGTCCCGGTCTGCGTGTTCCTCCACAAGCCTGCACTGCAAGCACTCAACCTCGCTTTTGTTTCGATTCACCCTGCCAAAGGGGCTCACCTCAGCCTGAAATCACCCACACAACACGGAGGTTGGACAACACATACCTTCAAAACGCGACCCTTCTGCCATTTCTTCGGCTGTCCCGGAAAGCCAGATAGACCACAGATCTCCCACTCCTCCTCCCAGGGCATTCTTTGGCGTGGCTGCGGAGATTCCTGTGATTGCGAGAAGGAACTTTCCGCCACGGGTACGTCTTGGTCGCCAGGAATCTTCGGCGGTGGCTTGAGAGCTTCAGCTACTGCCATGGCGAGTGGACCAGACAAGCGTGCAGAAAGAGAGGTGGCTAGAGAGTCAATGAGAGCTTGATGAGAAGATGGTTCCAGGAGCTGCTTCAGTCGTTCTTCGATGAGGTTGACAAGCTGATGGTGTTCTTCTCCAATGCTCGTTTGGTGCTGAGACAGGTCGGGGACGGCCGCCATGGGAGTGCTGGGTGGTGACTCGGAGTCGAGGCTTTCTTCAAGCTCTGTCAAAGCAGCGATGAAGAAACTGGTGAAGCCTTCCATTGCTTTTGTGGAAGAGGTGTGTATATCACGATATTCTTCGGGGGAGAGTGACGGGGAGGATGCGATGTCGCAGGCGAAGTCGGCAAACATGAAAGAGAGAGTGAGGAGTTTGCGGGCCAGGGTGTCGCGTGCAGGCAATGTCGTGTCCTCTGCTGTCTTAATGACACAGTAGGCACGGATGATGGAGTCGGCTGAGATGTTGTCCATGGGAGTAGGAAAGGCGTAGGATGACATGAGTTACTAGATCTTGCAATTGGACTGGCTCCTGCTCTCCGATGTCATTGGCACGTGATCAGTAGCATATACTTATCCTGTCGCTCACTGCCGCTCCTGCGCACCCTCGTTTCTTTCCACCTTTCATTCATCTTCCCCGTCCTTTCCATATAGAGTCCCCTACAACGTCTTTATAATGTCTAAACCTCTGCCATTTTGGCTGCAATCATCCTCGACCGTGTTGCGCCCTCCAGTCAACCCACGGACCGTTGGCGGACCGCCCACAAACGCTGGCTATATGCGCTCAAATCAGACGCGCCATGCGCCCTTCCCTACCCCCACGACCTCCACCGTACAGCCAGTTCCTTCCCCAACCCATCCCAATTTCTCGTCTCCTTCTTACCCTTCATCGTATGACAATCATGCATACCCCATTAATACGTACTATGAAAACTCGGAAGTTGATGACCCCAATGGGTGGATGCAACTCGAGTCCGAGTCGGCACAGACAATGAGCCCAATAGGGCAGCCTCCAGTGAGTCTTTCCAGTGTGATTTGCTCTGATATTCTTGCTGATCACCTCGATATATCAGTTCTTGCACAATCCTTGCCGTCAAATGCACGTGAAGCTCGAGGAATCCATCACCGCCCTTCAAGAGGAGATAGCAGAATTGAGAAAGGAGATCATGCCACTAAAGTAAGTCCTATCGTGATTCCTTGTGCATTCTAGGCTGGTTTATCCAGCCCCGCACCCCAGAAACGTCCCTGGGATGCAAGACAAGGCTGCCGGTGCGTATTCCGGTTTGCACAGCCGGAATTGTGTCGTAATGGCTGTGTATATAGCTGCTGCTGCACGCCGGGTCTTCAAAATGGATGAAAACGGGTTCTGGATCGATCTTCCACGAACACGCGAAGACTTCCCAGTCCCCGATGACGTTGTAAGCATATTTTTCGAGTGGTTATTCACCCCATGCTCACCTACCATCGGCAGAAACTCTTTTGGACCGAGCACGAATGGAACAACAATCAGCCGCTGTCCACAGAAGTGGGTCAAACGAAGCAGAAGGGTGGAGGGACCCGGATGGCGGACAACGAGAATGTTCGAGAGCGTTATATCGTCAACACCAACGGAGAACCTGTTGATGGGTTCACTGCGAAGGCGATTCGTGAGTCCTTCTACACGTATTGCGCACATCTCGAGAGCAAGTATGGCGGGTTCGACAAGCTCCCTGCAACCTGGCAACGGAAGTTGCACCCGAGCGACTTCATCGATTACTTTGCTTTCATCCGCGCGAAGCATCCCGAGCTCCAGATCTGCTTGCAGAACTGGAAGGCGAGGAAACTAGCCGTCCGGGAATATCCTCAGTGGCGCAAGAGACGGATCGAGGTGATCCACCGCGAGCAGAAACCAGTGTCGAAGAAGCGCAAGCGCAAGGCGCACTCGCGCAGGCAAACGGAAGGTAGGTTGTTGAAGTGGTATCATCTCTGATCGATGCACGAACTCATACACATGCATTGGTCACCTCTAGCTCCCGTCGACTGCAAGAGCGAAGACCAGAAGACTAACGGTGACTTCTACGATAATGCGAATGAGCTCGAGGAGGATATCATCCAGCCTGAAGAGAACAGTCAAGGCAGCGACGAGTTTATGAACAACAACGATGACAATGAAGAGGATATCGACTATAACGACGGTGAAGAGCAAGATCACGACCAACCTGGCATTGCATGGAACGAAGAGCACGCGGTCCGCAGCACGACCCAGCAGCGCTCGATCGATCTCGAAGGTGCTCCCTACCGCATCTCACCAGCACCCGATCAACCTGTACCCACCACACCACACGCACTGCCGGATGTTGAAGAGACGGACGACCTGCACTCGCAGCCATCGAAGAGACCTAGGATCTCGTCTCCTCCCCCGATCACTGAATCCTCCTTGTCTGATAGTAACGACGGTCTCGTGCAACCTGCACCTCTGCTATTGGTATGTGGCTCCCTGCTTTCGACACTCAGGTTCTCCGCTGATCTCGTGGTGCTGTGACAGATGCCTAGTGCACTGTAAGTAGTACTTCCTTACGGTGTCGCCGCAAGATCTCATTCTACCGCCAAAACAGAGCCTCATCATTTCCTCCAACTGGGGGCAAGCCGCTTCCCGAAAGCCCTGTCGTCCCAAATGCTGTGAATCATCCCCCTGTCCCACCTGGTGGCTTCCCTCCTCCCGCACGCACGGTGAAGAACCAGACTAAGGGTAAGAAGCGCACCGGTACCGCAACTCAAGCTGCTCCCAAAACCACCGTGGCGATGGCACCACCAACTCATACGACCACTGCTACCGCAAGTACGGCATCGACTAGCTCACGCGGTCCCACGGACGTTATCGGTGCACAAGAAGCCGCATCAATGACCCGAAACGGGTCCACTCAGTACGCCAATGACCTGATGACAAACACGCCATCCGCTTCCACCAGCGGACACTGCGGTACAAGCACCGTCGCTGCAGGTATTCTCAATCGCGCGCAGATAGATTGAGTATACTGAACTGCATTGTGATCGCAGGCACACGCCTCCCAGCCCCTCCGTTTGACAAGTCAACCGCCCTAACCACTTGCCAGGAGTTGGACACGTCTCAAGCTGTTCCGCGCGATACACCTCGGGAAGACATCCCACGCGAAGATTGTATGGATGTCGACACTTCGGGGGGCGCCGCCGGTCCTTCTCAATCTGCATCCGCCCCACCTCAGCCAGCACCCCCAGTCCCAGTGCAGTCTGCGGCACAGACTCCGATGCAGGTCGCCGCTGCACTCATGGCACTTGCCGGCACTGCCCCTTTACGGTCCTCCATGAAGAACGTCTCCGCAAGCTCCAAGAAAGCCTCCAGCTCCTCGAAGTTTGTGTGGCCTCCGGTGCCTGCGGAGGGAGCCAAACTCAGGTAGAGTCTGTTTCGCTTTTTGGAACCTGTATTCACCTCCTATCCTAGGGACCAATGCGCAGTCCTGTGGTACAATACACATCACGGGAGCCACGAAGAATTCGACACATTTTACAAGTCGATGAAGCACCCGCAACGGACGGTAAGGGCTCGTTGGCTCGATCCAACCGCGTCGCGACGTATTGACGCGACGTCTGTTCTAGAAATGGCGAGACTCCGCCGTCTGCAACCAAATCGCGCTGCAGCCGGAGCGGCGTGAGTAGGACAACGCAGAGCGGGGTGTGGACGACGAAGGCGTGGGGCACGGGGCGCTGGGCTGCAGAGCTGGGGTCGCGAGGCGCGAGGTGCAAGCGAGGCGGGAGACGGACGCGAGACAGGTGCGAGGTGGGAGACGGGCGCGAGGCACGATACGTGCGCGGACGATGGGGCGCAAGGCGGTGGCGACAGGCGGGGCGCAGACGACGGGGCGCAAGGGGTGGGGCGCGGACGATGGGGCGCGAGACGCGGGCGACGGGGCGCAAGGCGCGGGCGATGGGGCGCACGGCGGCGGCGACACGCGGGGCGAGGGCGGGTGGAACGGGCCGATAGCCGTGTGGAGCTTCCCCTGTCCAGTACCAAGCGCATAATCAGACGTATTTGAACATATACAGACAGATACAGACAGATTTAATACGTCTACATGTGAGCAGACGTTTCTAGACGGATTTAAAATATGTCCTCCGACCGTGCTGGATGTCTAGATACGTCTACATATGTGAGTGGCGCGGGGACGTATCTAGACGTTTGTAGACGGGAGGGACCCTCACTGGGGTTGAGGATCGAAACTTGCTGCTGCGCTCGCCTGCCGCGTTTCTACAGATCCATCATTGATTTGTCATCCCCTGAACCAAAACCTCAGGACAGGGTTAGGGCTTCGCGAATCACTTCACGCCTCTCCCACCACCATGGCTTGCACACTTCCTCGTCCCCGGGTTGTCTGACCTGACAAACACTTCGTATCGGCCATAGCAACACCTCGCATTGGAGAACGACTAGGGATTCAAGCGCGGAGTGGGCCGGAGGGGATGAGACGCAGCAGCAACGGTACACTTCCCTTCTTCAACACAGCCGTCATGTCAGGACCTTCCTTGCATGCATCTGACGGTTATGACCCAGATTGAATGCGCTTTATGTCGAACCGGTGCTCACACATAGCGCGTACCTATATCTGCTCCATCGAAGGGCCCATCCCAGACACGTACGTCTTCTCGTATCGTTCCGTCCCTTCGCTGGGTGCCTCTTGCTCCATGTTATCGTTCGTTTTCCTACGTGCATCACCTTCTGCCCTGCGTCACTCGGCTGGAGGTCGATCGAACTCTCGTTTGTGTCCTACCTACCATAGCGGCTCAGATAAAGAGTACGACTGCCTCTCGCACAGATCTCTGTTGACGAGGTAGTCGGGGACGTCCCCCCTCTGCTTCGCGCGTTTCCAGCCCTCACGGACCTCCCAGCACCCGATCCCTCCATCGCCCCCGCGAATCCGCGCGAGCCGCTCCCGCGCGAGCCGCTGGACGTCGCGCCCGGCGTGGTCGAGCGCGTCGTCCTGCCGCTGCGCGGGAATCATGCACACGGGCAGACTCGAATGCTCGAGCGCGCGCCAGATGTTTTCGATGCCCTCGATGTGCGCCGTCTGGATCCAGGTCGCGTCGCGCAGCATGAACGGGCTCACCTGGAGCAGCAGAAATCTGACGTTGCGCAACGAGGGCGGGATCGGCACCTTGGCTGTGGTTTGCCGTGAGTCGTGGAGTATAGAAGGGGTGGGGAGAGGCTTACAGAGTGGCGAGGCACCCTCGGGGCGGTTGAAGGCGCCGGCGGAGCTGGCGAGGCCCTCGAAATTCGACAGGCGGACGTGCGTGAGCTGTGGCGCGTGCCCCCCGAACCGTGCGATGCCGAGCGAGGCCAGGTAGACCCAGTCTTCCGGTGCGCCGAACCAGTACAGGCGGCGGAGGGCGGGGAAGCGCGGCACGCGCGAGGACGAACGTTTGAGACGCTTTGACCACCGTGAGCTCGCGGAGATGTGGGAGCTGCGTGGGCAGGGCGGTGTTCCAGCTCAGATTGCGCTCCATGAAGACGATGCTTAGGGTCTCAAGGCTGGGGCCAGCCTGGGCAAAGAGGGAGGAGAGGTGTGCAGCGTAGTGCGCGGAGTCTGATCCTGGCTCCGCTGGAGTCTCGTCCGCGTCCGGGCCCGTTGTGTCTGCCGTCGACGATCATGCAGTCTCGGTATCTGCTGTCTCTGATACTCCTGATATCGTTTTCGGCACTGGTGACTTCTGTGCAGAGCAGGAATAAGTCCAGAATTTGTGGGGGAGAATCCGGGAAGCGCGCTCTGGAGGCTGCAAGGTGGGCAAGGAGGGATTCCAGACGGCCGACCGTGGCGACGATGAGGATGACAGTGGAAGCGATAGGGTTGTGATGCGTCGGAGACCCATTTGGAGGCGAGCGCGAGAGAGCGGGCGGTGGCTCCTCCATCGGTTGTGGCAAAGAAACAGATGTATTGGAATACTTCGACTGAAAGCTTGTCCATCGTCGTTCCCTTTGAAAGAGCTACCATCGATCCTGGCCTTGCAATGCTTGGCATGCTTCCTATCAGAGCGGCTGGTGCACGTGCAAGCCACATGGCAGTGCAGGCTGCGATTCCTGTCCAGTGTCTTCCTGCTCATGACTAGCCCATCCTCGCCAGCCACCAAGTGGAACCCACGAAGCATCCCATCTACAAACATGCCGGATGTTCGCACTCCTCAACCTTTAACGGCCGGCCTCAGTGCTCCTCCCAGCAACTCTGTACGGTCATCCAGCTGGTGGAGGTGGTTGGGGAAGGATGGTCGCTGCCCATTGTGGCGCCGAAGGGCTCTGCTGCCGTGCTTTCATGGCAACACTTTGGCCATCCTCCGCGCAGCCGTTGGATCGTTACAATATTTTACTGTATCTTTCCAATAGCTCAATAAAAACATATACTATATGTGATCATTTCGCGAGTCCAGAAGGAGCCAGATATTAGCCCGCCGTCCACTGCAGCGTCCTCCCACCACAACAAAACACTCCGCCATGCAACTAAACGGGCCACGGCATCTTCTGCCCCATCTCAATGAGGAACTCTATCGGCGCCTCGCGGTACGTGTCGTTCGTCAGCGAGAGCGTCGTGTTTCCGGAGAACTCCAAGAGCACCGGGTTGCTCGCGTTGTACATCGGCCAGTTCTGCGTGACGTTCGCGGCGCCGTTCGGGTCGAGCGTGTTCGCAAAGTGGATGAAGATGTCCTGCAGGTTTCCGCCCCCGTACATGTCCGGGACCTCCGACGCGTGCGTCTGTACGGGGAAGATGAGCGGGGAGCGGGGAGCTCCAGGGCAACGCGGGGACGTACCGATCCCAAGCCGGGCACGTATTCCCGCCTGTAGTCTGGGAAGAAACATCAGCATCGTTCCGGGGAGAGAAGGGCGATCGGAAGACGCACAGTACGCCCAAACGTTGCTGTGTGCGCTCATCTGCTGCGTGAAGAGGCGACGGACGGCGTCGACGCCCGTGTCCCCCTCGAACGACGCGACGCGCTTGTGCATCTGCGTGTACTGGAAGTCGTCTCCGGTGCCATACGGCGCACCCTGCGCCGGGTCGTTCGGATACATTTGCACCAGCGTCTCGGCGTCGGCGGAGCTGATGTTTGGAAAGTACACGGCTCTGGCGTACCCAACGAACTCCGTATCGATGCTGCCGAGGAAGGTTGGTGAACAGCAAGCAATGCAAGACGTATACACGCACGTGATGTTGGGTAGGTTGAGAGCGAAGAGCGTCCCTTCATCCTCGGCGTTCCCTGTAAAGTCGAATGATCATTGGCAGCTGGTCAATGGGGACGACGGATTGGAAACGTACCAGCGACGATGGGAATCTTCGCAACATGCCCTCCCATGAGTAGCGTCTGTGGAAGGTCCGAGATGACGTTCCCGTCCGCGCGTGGGCTCCACACGGAGGCGACGGCGCTGACGTTGGTCACCGCATCCGCGGGTGCCTGCCTGAGACATGTCAGGGTATCGTTCGCGTCCGAACACCCCACCGACGCCACGTAGGTGTCGTATGCCGCTTGCGGACGCGGGCCATCGAGCCAACCGACGGGTTGGATGGCGCCCGATTCGGCCCACAGAGCATGGAAGAGCCCTTCGGTGTTCCCGTCGTTGTACACGATATGCAACGCCGCCGAAACGCCGCCGGAGCTGAGGCCCAGCCTGTACAGAACAGTCCACTGGGCGATCAGTGCACGACTTCCATCCCAGTTCGAAGTACACACAAGGTGACCTTCGTGGGATCGCCGCCAAACTGGGTGATGTAACGCTGGATCCAGCGAAGGGCCTCACGCTCTGTGAACCGTGCCACCAAGTCAGCAATCTCGTGAAGCGAAATCAACTGACACGTCGGCTTACGATCCTGAAGGCCGAGATTTCCGACATTCGCGTCCTTGACCTCCTTTCCTCCGAGCCAGCCGAGTGCTGTAAGCAAATTAAATTGAGACTCGGGGCCCTGGAGTCGTAATCTCGTAAGGCAACTCACGTCCAAGCCTGTATACCATCGTGAGTGTCGATAATTCTTCTATGAAACGAAAGGACTGACCGATAGCTCATCGATACGAAGATGACGGGCTCGCCCAACTCTGCAGATCGTTTCACCATGTTCCGCCCATCAACACTGTGTCACATTGTCAGGAAGGAACGTCCTGCAAATGCTCAGCGATTTTCACTCACTCGAAGGCTCCACCGAAGCCAAATGCACCAAAGAAGATGTACTGGTGATAACACATCACTACTCTGTTCGCACCACATTGAAGAGTACACTGCTCACAGCGACGACAGGGAGCTTGGACCCAGGTTTGACAGACGTAGGGGTAATCACATTGATGTTCAAACCTGGACACCGGGTCAGAACCTAGAAAAGACGTGACGACCGTGCAGTACTTACAATCCTCTGTGTAGAAGTTCGCGCAGGTTCGGGGAAGGGAAAACGAAGCTTGATTAGCGCTGTATGCGCGCGCGCTGTAAATAGTACATGACAAGAACAAAGACCTAAGAGTATCGTAAGGCGTGATAGACTGAACTAAGAGATAAGGAACTACAAAGGTATCATCCGAACGCATAGCGTAATCTAATCTAATCGTAGCCGGCGCTTCCGCGCGTATCTTCAACACTCCCCCTCAACTCGGCGTCTGAGAGGATCCCGAGTTGCCGCCGCAGCATGTGGAAGCGGTCGCGTGGAAGCGGCTTCGTGAACATGTCCGCGACATTGTCCTCCGTAGGTACGTGCTTCAGTTTGATAGTACCGGCTTCTACGCATTCGCGAATAAAGTGATGCCGGATGTCGATATGCTTGGTACGCGCGTGATGCACGTTGTTCTTGGAGAGCGCGATGGCTGAGAGATTGTCCGCATTGAGGTCCGTCGCGTCCTCCTGCTTCAGATACAGCGCCGCGAGAAGTGCGCGCATCCAGATCGTGTGTCGCCCGCAGTACGACACCGCCATGTACTCCGCCTCCGTCGACGATAGCGCTACTACCGCTTGCTTCTTCGAGCTCCACGCGACAAGTCCACCGGCGATCAGAAACGCGTATCCGGAGATTGATCGCCGGTCCACCGGATTAGCGCCCCAGTCCGCGTCGGTGTACCCTTCGAGGCGCAAGTGCTGGTACGCCACTTTCGTTACCAGCTCCCCCTGCGCGTGGTAAGTGATACCGTAGTCGAGTGTCCCCTTGATGTAGCGGAAGACGTGCTTGAGGGCCGTCCAATGTACTGGGCCGGGGCGCGAGCAGAATTGGGACAGCGCCTGTACGGCGTACGCGAGATCCGGTCGCGTGCCGAGTGCCGCGTACATCAAGGTACCGATCGCTGATTGGTACTCATGGACTTGTGCGGGGGTCACCTCCTCATCCTCGCTCGTCTTCAGGAGCTTGACGTTCGGGTCCATCGGCGTCTTCACCGGTGTACACTCTGACATGTGGTGTGCTTCAAGCGCGCGACGTAGGTAGTTCGTCTGTCGCAGCGTGAGGTCGTCAGGTGATCCGATAGGGCGCGAGATTTCAAGTCCAAGGAGTAGACGCGGCTCGCCTAGATCCGTGATCTCGTAGTGACGCTCGAGACCTTCTTTGATCGTGTCCATCTCCGCCTCGTTCGGAGCCACAGCCACCATGTCGTCCACGTGCAGTCCGATGCCGTGCTCGCCGCCGGGCCGGACATAGACGCACTGATCCGGTTCAGTGCGAATAAACTTCATGTCCTGTACGAGTGCCCCGTCGATGTGTATGTTCCAGACATTGGCGGCTTGCTTGAGTCCGTAGAGGAGCTTCTTCAAGCTGAGCACGTTCGTGGTCCCGTCCTCAAAGTCCGGGGGCTGGCACATGTAGATCTCCTCCTGGAGGTCGGCATTGAGGTAAGCGCCGACGACGTCGAATTGCCGAATGATGAGTCGCTTGTGCACTGCGATCGCGATCAAGGCCCGAAGTGCATCCATTCGCACGACTGGCGCGTATGTGTCGAAGAAGTCCAGCCCGAAGATTTGGCTGTACCCGAGCGCTACCAGCCGTGCCTTGAATCGAAGGATGATGCCCTCCGCGTTGACCTTCAGGCGATAGACCCAGCGGCATCCTATTGTCCTCCGCCCTTCCGGTAGCTGCACCATCTCGAAGACCCCAAGTCTGATGAGTTGCGCGAGCTCGCTCTCCATCGCGCGCCTCCATTCTGGCCACTCCGGTTGTGCGCGCGCCTCCTTCAAGTTGCGCGGCTCGATGACGTTCCCCGCTCCCCCTTCAACGCCGAAGAGTGAGAGTAAGCACGTGATGAGTGCTTCGTCGGTGATGGGGACGCGTTCGCCGTTGTGCGCAAGTGCCTTGTAGTCTAGGCGTGGCTTGCCTGCCAATCGCGACGCGCGACGCGGGACCTCCGGTACGGGCGCGGGCGCGAGCGTGGGCGCGAGCGCAGGTGCGGGCGCAGGCGCGGTCGCGGGCGCAGGCGCAGGCGCGGGCGCGAGTTCAGGCGCGGGCGCGATCGCGAGTTCGGGTGCGGGTGTCCGGTCCGCGTCTCCTCGGGGTTCTCCCCCTTCTTCTTCGTCCTGACGCTCGCCAGACTCCACATCCTCCCCCTCGAGCGGCTGGGCGAAGTACTCCATGTACTCCCATACGTCCTCGTCCTCGTCCGCGGCGGAGTGGGCTTCCGTACGCGAAAGACCAAGTTGCGTGACTTTCCGATCCGCCGCGCGTGCCTGTCCCAGTATAGCCAGGCTTTGCTCCCCGGAGCCATCCCGACGAAGCGCATCGGTTCCGATTTCGGATCAAGCTTTGATCGCTTCGTTGCTGACGTGAGCACCCAGCACTCGGCACCCCAGGCGTGGAGTTCGGAGACGTCGGGCTTCCGCTTGTGCCACACTTGGTAGGGTGTTTTGTCCTTGAGTGCGCGAGTCGGGAGGATGTTCTTCAGGAAGATGGCATGTGCGAAGGCTTGTGGCCATAGGAACTTGGGTAGATCGGCAGCGATGCGCATGGCGCGCGACCGCTCCAAGGTGGTCCGGAAGACGCGCTCGGCAATCCCGTTCTGGCCAGAAGACTCGGGTGCGGTAGTCTCGATCGTGATGCCGTGTTCCTTGAGGTAAGCGCCGAACTCTCCCCCGAGGAACTCCTTCGCGTTGTCGAAGCGGACGCGTTTGATGGTGACGCCGTGGAGAGTTTGCAGGCGCATGCGGTATTCGTGGAAATGTGATTTGATTTCAGACTTCTCCTTCCCGAAAGCCGCTTCCGACATACGCGAGTGCACGTCGGTGAACACCCATGCGTAGCGCTCGTGTCCTATCCCCTCCGTCCGGGCCGGTCCCCACGTGTCCAGCACGATCAACTCCCCGATCACTCCCACCTCCGTCTCCGACGCCGCCGGATATGGTGCCACCGTCTGCTTCCCCTGTACGCACGCTTCGCACTGCTCCTGCGCGGGCGTCCCCTTGTCCACCACCAGTCCGTCCACCAGTTCCTTCCGCATCATCGTGTCCACGACCTTCAAGCCCGGGTGCCCTAGTATGGCGTGCCATTCGTCGTAAGTTCGTTTGCGGATAGGTCTGGAAACAGCGCCCGGGTACGATACCTCCGGAATCTCCGGCGCTCCGTCCATTTCGTAAAGGTAGCCGCCCCCGCGGCGTCCAGAGGCGTAAGCGCGCCCCTTCCGGTTGAGGAATTTGATCTCCCCGCCGGCTAGTTGAACCGTGTGTCCGGCCGCTTCGACGCGACCGATCGAGATGAGATTGTGCGGAATGCCGGGTGCGTGGATGACGTCAAGCAGGTCGACGGTGGTAGTCTTCCCGTCGTGCTTGTAAGTGAAACGTATGGTTCCGCGACCGAGGATGGGGGTGGTTCCGGCGCCTTGGAGGTACTTGCCAGTGACGGGTGAGTAGGTGGTGAAGAGGCGCCGTTCGCGCGCGACGTGCGATGTGGTGCCGGTGTCCGCGATCCATGCGCCGGCGCTCATAGCGGTAAGCGCGACCTCGTTGATCGTGGCGCCCGTCTCGATGAGAGCGTAGGCGTATCCTTCATCGTCCGAACTCTCCTCCGCTTCCCTTTCTTCTCCTTCGCCGTCAACGCCTTCTCATCCTTTCCCGTCTCCCTTTCTTTCCCTTTGCCACCGCCCCACGGACGATGGTTCGGGCAATCCCTCTGCACCCCGACCTTCCCACACTTCCAGCAGTGCGGCGGCCCGCCGCTCCGCTTCCCGCCGGTCCCACCTTGCTTCGCCAGGAACGCGGCCTCGGTTGCGTGAGTGCGCGCTCCGTGATCGCGTATTGATCCGATGATGGTGTCCGGGTCTTGGAGCGCGCTCTCTTGAATCGAGCTCGTGAAGCCGCGCCAAGACTCCGGGAGTGCGCAGAGAAGCAGAAGTGAGAACTCATCGTTTGAGATCGTCCGGTTCATGTCCGCTAACTCCGACCGCCACACACCCATCCTCTGCACCCACTCGTCCACGTCCTCCCCATCAGAGTATTGTGAGTTCATCATCTTCCTCTTGATCTCGATGATGCGTCCCACGCCGCGTACTTGATAGTTCTTCTCCAATTTCATCCAGGCGTCGTGGCTCGTATCCGCGTCCGATACAAGCGCCGCGGCCGCCGTCCCGAGCTTGAGTTGCATACCGACAAGCGCCGCGAGGTCTTTGTCTTCCCAGGCTTCGACGTCGGCTCTGTTGCTCCTGTCGTCGGCTAGCTTCGGGCGCGTCTCGTGACCGAGGACGATGTCCGAGATCTTCGCGAGTTTGAGAAGCCCTGAGAATTGCCGACGCCACCGGGGATAGTCGCTCGATCCCGAGAGTGGCTCAATCTTCGCCCGGAGCAACGAGTTGATCTTGTCGGTGTTGGAAGTCATAGTGAGTGGAGATGTCAAGCTAAGGTGTGTACAAGAGGCTGAGTGGATACTGCTTTAGAACGAAGCAGGGCTCATAACCTGTAGAAGTTCGCGCAGGTTCGGGGAAGGGAAAACGAAGCTTGATTAGCGCTGTATGCGCGCGCGCTGTAAATAGTACATGACAAGAACAAAGACCTAAGAGTATCGTAAGGCGTGATAGACTGAACTAAGAGATAAGGAACTACAAAGGTATCATCCGAACGCATAGCGTAATCTAATCTAATCGTAGCCGGCGCTTCCGCGCGTATCTTCAACAGGAAGGGTTGCGTTTTGTGCGGCACCTGTCCGCCTTGTGGCCGGGCTTGTTGCAGATGAGGCAGAACAGCCCGCGGCCGTTGAAGCGTCTGCCTGATGGAAAGGACTGCCCGTTGTCGCGTCCGCCGCCGCCACCCGAGGATCCTCCCGCCGCGTCTGCGTTGCCGCCGTGGTTGTTTCCCGAGTCCGCGTATCCCCCGCCCGGGCCGCGCCCCCCACGTGCGTTGCGGTTCGGTCTTCCGCTGGATGAGCCAGAGCCGCTCGCTTGTGCCTGAGATGTGGCCCATTGATGCCGCGCGAGCATCATCGTCTTTACGTAGGTCGGGCCGCCCACGTCGAAGCGCGACTTCTTCCCTGGGCCCTGTGTGAACCACGCGTGGCGGAGGTCTAGGTCGAACTGTCGCAGCGCAGGGAAGCTCGTTTTGTAATCAATCTCGTTTTTGATGTAATCGACGTGTGCCCTCCAACGCGCGATGATGGCTTCCTCACAGACGCCCGGCATGAGACCTTCCAACGTATTCTTCCACGCTTCCTCCCAGTCTGGGGCTGACATCGTGCGCTCGTCCGGGAAGACGCTGACCTCGAGGATGTGGTGCTTCTTTTCCCCCTGGAGCGGCTCCGCCTTGACCAGCTTCCTCTTGCTTCCGTCCGAACGTATCGCGCGCAGTGACTCGTTGGTGAGGGCGGTAAGGGGGATGTAGTGGCCGTTACGGAACATTGTGATCAAGCGACTGTCGATGGGAGCTCGGTTGAGCGTGAATATGTCCTCGGCGTCGTCGGCCTCGCGGACCACGATGTCGTCATTGTCCTCTTTTCCGTCGGATTCTTCGCGCTCGTCTTCGTTCTCGGAGTGGCTCGCGGATGATCGCGACGGCGATCGCGAAAGGCGTTTGGCCGCTGCCTTGCCGATCTTGCCGAGGGTCCGCTTGGTCCGCTTGATCCGTGCCTTGCCCGATTCGACGGCACTACGCTTGCGCTTGACCGCGCTGGACAGGATGTCCTCGACGTTGCGCGCGCGAGTTTCTTCCGCCTCCTTGCGCTGACGCTCGGCCCTCTCGCGCTTGCGCTCGGCCTCGCGCGCGGCTTCCTCGGCTTCGCGTTTGTCCTTCCTCTCCTTCCTCCTCAACTCCCTGGCCGCCTCGCGCTCAGCCTCTTGAGCGGTAGCCTCGCGCAGCAACCGGCGCGCCTCAGCCGAGGTGTACTTCTCCTTTTTCAGGGCTTTGAACTCTTCGGGGAACTCGGAGTCGTAGTCGCTGTCCTGGGCGTCTTGGGGGTCCCGGCCCGGGGGGTCCGCCGGCTTGGTCCGTTCGCCAGGTTTTGCCGCGCTGGATTCTCCACCGGGTGACGGAGGCTGATCGAGGTCCTCCAGGCCGTGCGCATCGCCGTTGGACCCAGCGTCGTCGGAGTCCGGTTCGGGGGTGAACTCAACTGCCCTTGCTTTTCCTTTCCCAGCCGAGGTCTTCTGCGAGGCGCTCGGGGTAGGCTCCACGCGACTCGCCGCGTCTTCCGCAGCGTGGGGAAAGCCGACTATATGCGTGCCTGAGCTCACCGTGTGAGACGATGCCTGGATGCCTGAGCTCCCGGGTTCGGTGCTAGCCGGCGTTGCCGACGGATCGCCCGCTGATCGTGCGAGCGCTCGTGCGAGATCGCGGGCAAACCAGCTTGATCCTTGAGCGCGAGCGGGGTTGGAGACCCCCGGGAGGGCTGGGTTCTTGTCAGCGACCATGTCAATCGATGATGGAGGAGGATCGAGTGACTATATGCGCTTTGGGTGCGCGTGGACGCGGAGGGGGAAAGGAGAGAGGCTTGGGCCTTGACGCGCTGACGCGCGCTTTCCACATCCGGCGTCCCGCTTAGTAAGCACCAGTTCGGCCGAGCGCTCGTTCCTCGCGCTCAGTCCGAACGACACTCGTCATGGGCTGGACCGTCCGGTCGACGGGGATAACCGTCTATGGCAGGTGGGTGGGGGGGCAAGTTTCCGGGGTCCTGGGCGAGCACTTTCCGGAGTTGATATCCAAAACTTTCGTTCTCGCCACCCCTTGTGGTGGCGGGAGTCAAGTGGCAGTGAGGCTAGCCGGCGGAATGGCATGGCAAGTCCAGCCAGCCTCTTACCGTCATCCACCATCATCTAGTTCGTTCCGAGATCCGCCTCTTCTTCTCTTCGACCTCAACCCCGTATCCGCCGTTTTCGACCTCCACGCTCCTCAACAAACAAACTTGTCTACACTCAGACATGTATACTGGAATGCCCAGCGTTGACAACACCTCAAGATGAATTCAAGGCAGGAGCGGCAAGGATGGACCTGGATGGAGGTCGTGCAGAGCCGGTGGACGTGTCGGTCGACGAACTGGAGATGAGATCTGCGTGTAATCTGTTCGTATGTATCCATGCGCCGAATCTACCACCTTCCTCTACCATCCGCCTCCCATGGGAACCACTGGCCCATCCCCGTGGCATGCTGCTCCAAGCTAGCTCATCGACTCGACATCTCACCGGCGACGACGCTAGCGGGCCAACACAATAATAACTGTTCAGTCAGTTTTCCCGTGACCGCAGTGAGGCTCTCTCGAATCTCCGGCATTGACCCCTCCACCATTTCGTTCTTCGTAGTTTCTTGCCAGATCACACGCGGATCTCTAGGGACATACTCCTTGAATCCATGAGTCTCCGGATTCACACCTCCGAGGTACT
The DNA here is from genome assembly GCF_022376455.1 of Epithele typhae. Classification (NCBI taxonomy): domain Eukaryota; kingdom Fungi; phylum Basidiomycota; class Agaricomycetes; order Polyporales; family Epitheliaceae; genus Epithele; species Epithele typhae. The sequence goes on from NW_025954286.1 coordinate 128,485, forward strand.
CTGTGCAGAAGGCGGGCACATGACGCAGGGCATGCGTGCCCCGCTGCGGGTGCCATAAATACGCGATATCTTCTGAGAAGGGACGAAGCTGTTACTTCTCTGCGTGGCAGGCGTGGGGAGAGCGTGATCTGAGTACGTACCACTCCACCCCTTTCCCCCGCCTCCCATTCGCGCGCGGGGGTCCATATAGCCCCCCAGCATCCATCTCTCTGCTCATCTGCTCATCCAGTTGCACCGAGCGATGCCCTCTCCGCGTTTCTCTGTAATCCAGGCGCTTGCAGCCGTCGCGCTCGGGCTCCACGCGGCCCAGGCTGCGCTGTTCGTGAGCCCGACGAGCGAAGTGCTCAGCAAGTCCTACGATGTCATCGTTGTTGGCGGTGAGTCGCCTCGCCTTTTGATCTCATCTCCTTTTGTTGCTTAGCGATATATGCGCGTGTAGCTGGCGCGGCAGGGGCGGTGATGGCGAACCGCCTCACTGAAGATCCGGACACGACCGTTCTGCTCATCGAGGCAGGCTCAGAGTGAGTGCTGATCTATGCTCTACGCTTTCACGTGCCCATCGAGCGCAAACATACGCACAGCGACTTCATGAACTTGAACATCTCGGTACCTGGATTCGCCTCCAGGCTCACTGGGTCACAGTTTGTGAGTGCAGTTCCGAATGTGCTTCCCATACCTGCGGTGTCTAACTACGGTTTTTGTTCCAGGACTGGAACTTTACCACGACCCCACAAGAAGGCCTGAACAACCGGGCAATCCAATACCCTCGCGGCTTCGTCCTCGGCGGCTCCACTGCGATCAGTACGTTCTTTTGCTTACGTTCGATTATCGCTCATGTCTGAATGTTCAGACCTCATGGCCTTCTGCCGCGGGACCAAGGACGACTTCGGCAGGATCGCAAACGTTACTGGAGACAGTGGATGGGAGTGGGAGAATCTTCTACCCTTCGTGCTGAAGGTCGACAACATAACGGCCCCAGCGGACGGGCATAACACGACTGGGCAATACAATCCGGCGGTCCACCGCCATGGTGAGCGTTCTTTTCCCTGAACGATGGAGATGGGTAGCTGCTGATCTTGGTTTAGGAGTTGTGGACATTAGCGTCCCGGGGATGTTCCTGGAGCCCATCGACTCCATTGCTCTGAACACCTCTGCTGAACTCCCAGACGAATTCCTTTCAACCTTGACTACAACTCCGGTGACACAATTGGCTTCAGTAAGATGCTCTTCTGCGGGCATCCAATGCACTATCTGACGAGCTCTAGGTTGGGCTCAATGGACTGTATGCGTTTCGGAATGCTCGGTGAGACGCATCCCTAACCTGGACCACAGATCCACGACGGCGTACGCGTCACTTCAGCGTCCTCGTATCTTGCCCAAGCTTCCAGCCGTACTAACCTCGACATCCTCGTCAATACTCGTGTGACGAAAATACTGCCAGTTGGCTCCTGTGCTGACACTCCAGATATGCGGACAGTCGAGTTTGCTCAATCTGCAGATGGTGGGTGAGTCTCGTAGCATGCGTACTGGAAGCCAGCTAACACAACGTCAGGTCCGACTTACAACCTCACTGCGTCAAAGGAGGTGATTTTGTCTGCGGGGTCTATCAAGACTCCTCACATCCGTGAGCATGCAGGCTCCTTATCTGAATATTCGCGCTCACGGCCATTATACAGTCATGTTATCTGGCATTGGTGATGCAACGCACCTTTCTGACAAGGGTATCACTCCTATTGTCAACCTCACTGCTGTAGGCAGAAATCTCCAGGTTCGAGATGTTTCCTTCACCTGCAACGACATCATCGCTTACAGTCCCTGAATCAAGGACCACGTCTTCCTCCCTAATTCGTGGAATGTCACTGCCAACTTCACTCTCGACGACCTTCATCGGAGCGCCAACCTGACCGCGGAGCAGCTTCAGCTCTGGATGACGAACGGAACAGGCTTTTTGGGACTTCCGCCTTCTGATCAGTTCATGTGGCTGCGTGCAAATGACTCGATTTTCACCGACATCGATGCGGAGGACCCAAGCGCGGGTCCTACCTCCGCTCACTTCGAGATCATCATCAGTGTACGTATCTTCCATAACGCACGCTCATTCCGGCTAAAACTGACTCCATACTTAGGACAATTTCGTGTCGAAGCGCGTTGCCCTCCCGTCAACAGGCCGCTTCCTCTCCCTCATCACGAACGTCATCTCCCCTTCGTCCCGTAGGTCCCTGTCCCCAGCGCTTCCCTTTCACGCGCTCATCTCCCAACGCCCGCAGGCGGCAACATCACCCTGAACACGACCGACCCGTTCGACGCCCCCCTCATCAACCCCGCACTGCTCTCGACGGACGTCGACCGCGCGATCATGCGCGCCGCGATCGCCGCCGTGCGCCGGTTCGCCGCCGCGCCCGCGTTCGCCGGCTACCTCGTCGGCGAGTTCGGCGCGTTCGGCGCGGCGCGGAGCGCGGACGAGATCGACGCATACGCGGCGGACAACGCGGACACGGTCGACCACCCGTCGGGACCGTCGCGCTGGGGAGCGCGCTCGAGCGCGACTTCCGCGTCAAGGGCACGAGGGGGCTGAGGGTCGTCGACGCG